>NC_053028.1:90602258-90711153 GCF_003073215.2 Triticum urartu | reverse complement strand
TATCCCAATTAGGCAAGAGCCCGATGAAATAGTACATCATTACTGGGCCAGGTTCCTCCTGGTTAAGAACAGGATAAAGGACTGCCGCGAGGAAGACGCAATCTCAATCTTTTGCAATAATTGCACGGACAAGGGAATCCTCAACGCCATAAGTCGCCGTGATATTACACGCTTCGCTGACTTGGCATCCATCGTACGAAAGTACCGTGCGATGGAAAGCGCTTGGAAAACCGAAATAAAATTTTGGGATGATCCGGCCCTGAATACAAACCCAGTCCGAAATAAAAGGGTGCATCATTGCCAGACACCCGCGTCAAACACCAAAAAGCAAAAACCCTCTACAGGGCATGGAACCATACTGGAAGGGTGGCTTAATGGACCCTGTAAAATTCACAGTACAGAGGACGCTACACCAACTCACAGCCTTAGAGCATGTTGGATACTCCGGCAGGTGGCCAAAATTGGCGAAAATCTCCTAATTCCGGAGGCCACAGAAAGCCACCCCAGAGACACCAATACGGTATTAACTGTCTTCGAGACTTTCGCATCAAATAATATGCGAAAAAGGACACTCCGCAGCCTTGCCGAAGTCTACCAAGTAGCAACAATAAACCGATGGAGTGACACGGCTATTACCTTTAACACCAGTGATGAACCTAAATTCCGAACAGCCCGAGCACCAGCCGCATTGGTCCTCAGTCCAATAGTGGATGGCTTTTGTCTTACCAAGGTACTCATGGACGGCGGCAGTGGATTGAACCTCATTTATGAGGAAACCCTTCAAAAAATGGAAATAGACTTGAATCTCATTGAGCGAAGCAGCACAACCTTTAGAGGAATAATCCCCAGTCGGGAAGCGCGCTGTACAGGTAAAATCACACTAGATGTGGTGTTCGGCATGCCAGATAATTACAGGTCCGAAGAGATCATGTTCCATGTGGCTCCGTTCAGCAGCGGTTATCACGCTCTGCTAGGTCGGGAAGCGTTTACAATCTTCCAAGCAATACCCCATTATGGGTACATGAAGCTCAAGATGCCCGGGCCTAACGGGATCATCACTCTCGCTAGCGATCCAGACATAGCACTCCGCGCCGAAAACAAGACAGCCGCACTGGCCCTCGAGGCACTATCCGAAGCCCTAGCGACTGAGGAACTGACTACGGTGCGCTCCACGGTGAATAGGAACGATGTGGTACTCGACAAAAGATCCAAGTCCACCTCCTTTAAACCGGCGGACGAAATATTCAAATTCCAAGTCCATCCAACAGACCCCAATAAAACAGCTTCCATGGGGGCACAATTAAACCCTGATGTAGACGCCGCACTGCGTGAGTTCCTACGAGAGAACTGCGACATTTTTGCCTGGCACCCTTCAGATATGCCAGGAATCCCACGCAGGCTGGCCGAGCACAGCTTAAATATCCAAACATGATTCAAACCTGTCAAACAGGCTCTTCGGCGTTTTTCCGAACCTAAGAGACATGCCATGGGAGAGGAGCCCGCAAAGCTATTGGAGGCCGGATTCATCAGAGATATAAAACATCCGGACTGGCTAGCAAACCTGGAGATGGTACCAAAGAAGGACAAATCCTGGCGCCTGTGTGTTGATTTTAAAGACCTTAACAAGGCTTGCCCAAAGGATCCCTTCCCCCTCCCCCGCATCGATCAAATCATCGATGCTACTGCTGGACACGATTCGTTGTGTTTCCTCGACGCATATTCTAGCTACCATAAAATCAAGATGGCAGAACCAGACCAAGCCGCAACGGCATTTATCACACCATATGGGCCATTCTGCTTCAACACGATGCCCTTCGGGCTCAAAAACGCCAGCGCAACATATCAGCGCATGATTCAGACATGTCTGGCAAATCAGATCTGCAAAACAGTGGAGGCATATGTAGATGATGTGGTCGTCAAAACAAGACATGTCGAATCTCTAGTAGACGACTTGAGGCTCACATTTGATAACCTCCGAACATACGACATCAAGCTCAACCCGGAAAAATGCGTTTTCGGCGTTCCAGCCGGAAAGCTCTTGGGCTTCATTGTATCCGGTAGAGGAATTGAAGCAAATCCAGCCAAGGTCCGAGCTTTGTCACAACTGGATATCCCAAAGGACCTCAAACAAATACAAAAGTTAATCGGATGCGTGGCGGCTCTAAGCCGCTTTATCTCCCGCTTGGGAGAAAAGGCCCTACCCCTTTACCGCCTCCTTCGGCGCACCGAACACTTCAAATGGACGGATGCAGCCACGGCCGGACTCGATGAAATAAAAGCCATACTGGCAACAAACCCAGTTCTGGCCGCGCCAAACATTGGCGAACCAATGCTATTATACATTGCAGCAACACATCAGGTTGTAAGCGCAGTGCTCGTCGTCGAATGAGAAGCGAACAAACACAAATTCCCCCTTCAAAAGCCGGTCTATTATGTGTCCACTGTCCTCACTCCCTGCAAATCACGGTACCTGCATTATCAAAAGATTGCGTACGCGGTATTCATGGCATCCCGGAAGCTACGACACTACTTTCAAGAGTGTTCAATAACAGTAGCCTTGGAAGGACCACTTAACGATATTATAAACAACCGTGACGCAACGGGCCGGATTGCAAAATGGGCCATTGAGCTCCTCCCGTTTGACATAACTTATAAGCCACGGTGAGCCATCAAGTCGCAAGTCTTGGCCGACTTCGTCGCAGAATGGACAGAGGCTGAACTCCCTAAAGAGTACGTCACATATTCAAATTGGATCATGCATTTCGACGGCTCCAAGATGTTGGCCGGACTGGGGGCTGGCATCGTTCTGACATCCCCCATAGGAGACACAGTTCAATACGTACTCCAGATTATGTACACGGACTCCAACAATGCAGCCGCATATGAGGCCCTTTTACATGGTCTTCAGATGGCAGTATCCATGGGCATTCAACGCCTAGAGGTGCGCGGGGACTCGAACCTCGCAATATCCCAAATAAATGGAGACTTTGATGCCAAGGATCCAAAAATGGCAGCTTACCACAACACCATCCTAAAAATGTCAGCTCGGTTCGAGGGGCTTGAATTTCACCATATAGCCCGGGAAAATAATCAGGCGGCAGATGTCCTGGCACGCATCGGCGCAAAACGCGATGTAGTCCCCCCCAACATCTTTTTGGAAAGGCTGTTCAGGCCATCCATAGTATGGGAAGGGGAGCCGAACAATAACAGCCCAGACCCAACCACATTGCCCGACACCGAACATTCTGACACAATCAGAGGCTCTGCCAATGAAATAACACCTTCAGCCCACGTAATAATGGCCGTCATCGCCTCGTGGACAGAACCATTCCTTGCCTACCTTACTAGGCAGGAACTCCCCGAGTACCAAAGTGAGGCACGCTGCATAGTGCGGCGATCCAAAGCCTACAGAGTCCACGAGGGAGAGCTTTATAAGAAAAGCACTACCGGAGTCCTTCAAAGGTGCATCTCCAAAGAGGAGGGGCGGAACCTCCTGGCTGAAATTCATGCCGGACTCGACGGTCATCACGCTGCAGCTCGGTCCCTTGTAAGCAAGGCCTTCCATATAGGCTTTTATTGGCCGACGGCCCGGGCAGACGCTCAGGACTTAGTCCAACGATGCACCGGTTGCCAGCTCTTTGCAAACCAAAGCCATATGCCACCCACCGCCCTCCAAACTATCCCCATTACTTGGCCCTTCGCGGTCTGGGGGCTTGACATGGTTGGACCCCTTAAAGGCGGAACCCACAAGCAAAAATACTTACTGGTCATGGTGGATAAGTTCACCAAATGGATAGAAGCCAAGCCTGTTAAGACGGCCGAATCCGGACCGATGATAGACTTTATATCCGGGATTGTACACCGTTACGGCGTCCCCCATAGCATCATCACTGATAACGGCACGAACTTCACGGCCAACGAGGTAAAACTTTGGTGCAAAAACATGGGCATCAAGCTCGATTATGCTTCCGTCTATCACCCACAAACTAACGGCCAGGTCGAACGTGCAAATGGTCTTATCATGAGCGGCATCAAACCCAGATTAGTGCGGTCCCTCAAGGAATCTAACATGCACTCTGTAGAGGAGCTCGATTCCGTACTCCGGGGGCTGCGGACCACGCCGAATCGCACCACCGGATACACACCATTCTTTATGGTGTACGGCGCAGAGGCAGTTTTGCCTTGCGACATAATTTATGACTCACCTCGAGTGTGCATGTACGAAGAAAGAGAAGCCGAGCTCGATCGGCAGGACAGTTTGGACGCATTGGAGGAGGAGCGCGACGTGGCAAAAGCCCGTTCCGCATTCTATCAACAGCAGGCTCGAAGATACCAGAGCAGAGAAGTACGGGCCAAAAATTACAACGTTGGTGAATGTGACGCCCCTGTTTTGACCGTACACTAATCATGCACGCAAATGTGTATGATCAAGATCAAGGACTCACGGGAAGATATCACAACACAACGCTACAAATAAAATAAGTCATACAAGCATCATATTACAAGCCAGGGGCCTCGAGGGCTCGAATATAAGAGCTCGATCATAGACGAGTCAACGGAAGCAACAATATCTGAGTATAGACATAAGTTAAACAAGTTTGCCTTAAGAAGGCTAGCACAAACTGGGGTACAGATCGAAAGAGGCGCAGGCCTCCTGCCTGGGATCCTCCTAACTACTCCCGGTCGTCGTCAGCCGCTCATGTAGTAGTAGGCACCTCCGGTGTAGTAGGAGTCGTCGTCGAAGGTGGCGTCTGGCTCCTGGGCTCCAACATCTGGTTGCGACAACCAGGTAGAAGGGATAGGGGGAAAAGAGGGAGAAAGCAACCGTGAGTACTCATCCAAAGTACTCGCAAGCAAGAGCTACACTACATATGCATGGGTATCAAATGTGGAATAAGGGTATCATATGTGGACTGAACTGCAGAAAGCCAGAATTAAGAGGGATAGCTAATCCTGTCGAAGACTACGCTTCTGGCAACCTCCGTCTTGCGCATGTAGAAGAGAGTAGACTGAAGTCCTCCAAGTAGCATCGCATAGCATAATCCTAACCGATGATCCTCCCCTCGTCGCCCTGTGAGAGAGCGATCACCGGTTGTATCTGGCACTTGGAAGGGTGTGTTTTATTAAGTATCCGGTTCTAGTTGTCATAAGGTCAAGGTACAACTCCAAGTCGTCCTGTTACCGAAGATCACGGCTATTCGAATAGATTAACTTCCCTGCAGGGGTGCACCACATACCAACATGCTTGATCCCATTTGGCCGGACACACTTTCCTGGGTCATGCCCGGCCTCGAAAGATCAACACGTCGCAGCCCTACCTAGGCACAACAAAGAGGTCAGCACGCCGGTCTAAACCCTATGGCGCAGGGGTCTGGGCCCATCGCCCATTGCACACCTGCACGTTGCGTACGCGGCCGGTGAGCAGACCTAGCAACCTCCATTACAAAGGAAGTCACGTTACGCGGTCCAACCCGGCGCGCGCCGCTCAGTCGCTGGCGTCACGAAGTGCTTCGGCTGATACCACGACGTCGAGTGCCCATAACTGTCCCCGCGTAGATGGTTAGTGCGTATAGGCCAGTAGCCAGACTCAGATCAAATACCAAGATCTCGTTAAACGTGTTAAGTATCTGCGAACGCCGACCAGGGCCAGGCCCACCTCTCTCCTAGGTGGTCTCAACCTGCCCTGTCGCTCCGCCTCAAAGTAACAGTCGGGGGCCGTCGGGAACCGAGGCCCACCACTACCTGGATGGAGCCACCTGCCCCTTTAGCCCCCATCTCCGAACAGTATCACAGGTAAGGTAACTGTGTAAAGCATATAGTATATGCCCGTGATCACCTCCCGAAGTGATCACGGCCCAGTAGTATAGCATGGCAGACGGACAAGAGTGTAGGGCCACTGATGGAACACTAGCATCCTATACTAAGCAGTAGGATAGCAGGTAATGGTAACAACAGTAGTAGCAAGGACAGGCTATGCATCAGGATAGGAATAACGGAAAGCAGTAACATGCTACACTACTCTAATGCAAGCAGTATGGAGGAGAGTAGGCGATATCTGGTGATCAAGGGGGGGGGGGCTTGCCTGGTTGTTCTGGCAAGAGAGAGAGGGGTCGTCAACACCGTAGTCGTACTGGGTAGCAGCGGCGTCGGTCTCGATGTCTAGCGAGAGAAGAGGTGGAAGAAACAATAAATATAATGCAAACAAAAGCATGACGATGCATGACATGACAAGGCGTGATGCTAGGTGCACCCTAACGCGGTACGAGGTGGTACCGGTGAAGGGGGGAAACATCCGGGAAATTATCCTCGGTGTTTCGCGTTTTCGGACAGACGAACCGGAGGGGGAAAGTTGCGTGTTCGCTATGCTAGGGATGCGTGGCGGATGAACGGAATGCGTATCCGGATTCGTCTCGTCGTTCTGAGCCACTTTCATGTACAAAGTATTTTCATCCGAGTTACGGATTATTTTATATTAATTTTCAAAGTTTTAAATGATTTTCTAATTTCTGGATTTAATTTAATTCGAAATTATATTAGTATTTAAATGCTATGGGTACACAGGAAGTGTACCTAGAAGTGTGCACCTAGGCTGACAGGTGGGGACTGTTGACTAAGTCAACTGCCAAGTCAGCAGAGGCTGACGGGTGGGCTAGGGGATGCTGACTCAACGGTCAATATGTCACTATTGACCAGTCAAACAGGCATGTGGTGGGCCACCTATCAGTGCCACATGTATTTAACAGGTATTTCTCTTAAAGTCTCTCTAATTAGCTGGCGGGGCCCACATGTCATACTCTAGTTTATTAATAGGTTTATTTTCAAAACAGTGTTAGTTTAGTGGGTGGGCCCCTGGCGTCAGTGAGTGATTAGGGGGAAATTACTGGCTAATGATAGCTACGTCACCGGATTAGCGCCGACAATGAGCTACAGAGCGACAACGGTGCTGGATCTCACCGGAAACGGCGCACAGGGGATCGTTCATCGCGCGGGTGGGCTCCCTAGAACGGTCGCAGTGCGGCGCGTCCGGCGATGGCGGTGGCGTGGCCGGAGATGGCCGATAGCGACGGTGGCAAGGTCTGTGGCGACGGGGCTCGGGTGGCTGCGGCGATGGCAGAGCGGGCATGGGGCGCACAAGGGGAGGGGCGAGCGGCAGGCTGTGGGCGCTGGCTTGGCCGCAGCCGGAGGCGGAGTAGAGCGGGGGGAAGCAGGGGCGCGACAACTACGGTCGCCGGTGGCAGCGGCGACGGAGGAGAAGCAGGGGGTGCGCGAGAGTGGGTGCGGGCGAGGCAACGGCAGCGGGCGGTGCCGGTGGCCGAGAACCAGGGAAGAGAGGAAGGGAGGCCGGAGCTCACAGCGGGGTCGTAGGGTCTTAGGCAGCGGGGCGCAAGGTGGAGGTTGGAGACGACCGGGCGACGGGGTCGGGGCAGTCTGGCACGACGAGGTGGAGGCCGTTGGGGAGGAGGACGGGGATGCGAAGCGGCGGATCCGGCGAGCAGTGACGGCGGTCCAGGCGGCGATCCAGTGTGAGGGGCGACGGGCGGTGAGCGACCGCATCGGGGGCGGGGCATGCCCCCGATCCAGATCGCGCGGGGAGGGGGGAGGAACGAGGAGGGGAGTGGGTGTCGTGTGTAGTGGGGGGTTTGGGTTTCTGGGAAGTGGGGTAGGTGTAGTGGGGGTGTTGGGCCAGCCTGGTGGGGTGGCCGACTGGGTCGAGGCCCGGTGGGGAAGCGGGGGTTCTTTCCCCCCTTTCTCTTTTGTTTTCTGTTTTGTATTTTCCTTTTCTTTTGTTTATTTTATTTCCTTTCTGTTTTAGCTTAGTTTCCTTTTATTTTTGATTTCGCAAAATACCAAAATGGCACCTAATTTGATGTTACCAAATATGCCACTACCACATTAACTAGCTACCTAATCTAAAATAGTTGTGTAATTATTTATTATTTAAAAGTATTTAATTAATAGTTTTTGCTACTATTTTAGTTATCTTATAGCATTTAAACGTTGTATAAAAGTATGGTGCTTCACCATAATCACCTATGCATTATTTGGCACAACTCGAACAATTTGGTTTTAATATTTGAAAACTTTTATTATTTGCCTTTAATTGAATTTGAATTTGAATCGATCTCGAACTAACACGAGATTAGCGATAGTAATCAAAGTGACGTGGCATCATTAGCAGAGAATTACTGTAGCTTAATTATCCGGGCGTCACAATTCTCCTCCACTACAAGAAATCTCGTCCCGAGATTTAGGAGGGGAGTAAGGGGGAGAGATTGGTTACGAAATTCTAACGGATCTTCTCGGTGTTGGTTGCTCTTCTCGAAGAGGTCAATCCAATATATTGATGCCTTCATACTTCTGCTTCAGGTCAAAATGGTGAAGTTGTCATCCTGTCTTCGGGATCTTCATCGTACTTACGAAAAGGATATGGGGGAAGACTCGGGAAGGGCGGGCCTTAACAAGTTGACTATCTGGTAGATAACATCGGGGAAGGTTGCGGAAAGTAACTCTCGATTGAACTTAAGAAGATATCGAGAGCAAGTAAGAAGGTACCAGGAGAAGTTTCAAGCGGGCAGGCAATCGTTTGATGCCTGAAACATGGCGTGAAAAGGGGTTCAGAGCAACGAGAATAAGTATTGCGTCTGATACCAGAATAGGTCACAAGGAAGGTGGCTCGTGAATTAATACGAGGTCACGTGCGAGGAACAACCTTGAGAACAGGGGGTGTACAGGAGAGTCAGGTTTCGATCCTGTAGAACTGGGGGTTATGGGCCCACCATGTGGGGTAAAAGTAGGAAGGGCGGTGACGATTTGCACGATCGAGTAAGCAAGGCATGCCAGAGGATAGCCTATCAGTTATGTTGGCAACAACATCGGTACCAAGTGCGAGGGACGAAGAGAACCATTCTCCTGCTCATTGAATGAGGCGGACCAATAGGCAATGTTCTCATCCATCGGTGGTTACCGAAATGTCATCAACAATAGTAACAGGGTCTTACCGACACGATGGTAGACCTAGGTGTTTACATAAGCAGAAGACTATTACTGCTTAGATCATATGGATCACCAGAAAGGTTAATCAAAACAATGAAAAGGAAAATGTGATTATTATGTTAATCAGACCAATGGAAAGGAAAGATGTTTATACTCAAGTATTAGAGTATATCCTTCCAAAGGTCAAGTAGAGATTGATATTCACAACAAGATAACAAGTAGAAAACATTTGGGTAGAGGAGCGACGAAAATCGTGATGTTACCCATACAATGGTGTTTGGATAATTGATAAAGAGAATTTAGCATTGTGCTTCAATGTTCTTGTTGATGAACTGAGTACCACAGACATGCTTCGAGATAGCTTTGACATGGTCTTCAAGCAAAGGTCGGACTTTGGATACTAAAAGGATTCATCAGGAATAACTTATAGAATAAGTCTTACAATTCCCTCCTGGAAGAATGGTTAACCTTGCCAAAAAGGAAGAACTATAACAATAGGTCCTCCGGTCAGGTGTGCTAGGCATGACATCACCTTACCGGGTCATATAAAGACCAATGTTATAACTCTTGGAAATATGTTCCAACCATCATATCTGGCCGAGATTCAGATCTGGTTGGTGTCAGGATACCTCAGACATTTGGATACCTGAGAAGAATAGGTGCAACACAATTTGACGAGAAGACATTGTAAGATTCTCGGGAAATGTACTATGGAAGGGAGTTCCAGAACAAGAGCTCATCATTAAACCAATGAAGGAATAAGGAGGTAGTTGATGAACTCAGTGACAATTCATCGAGCTTACGAAAGGATGGGTTTCCACAATTATGTGAACAAGGAGATAACATTTGTCAGATCAAATGATATAATATAATGATGTATGCTCGAGGAAAGCATACACAATTGAACATTGATTGAAAGGTGCACCCGAAAGATGGGCTTAGGTAGCATGATCAACGTTAAAATGGTGGTTCAACAACCAATAGTCTAAGAATGAACTATCGACCATCAACTTCAAAGCAATAGGGTTGTTAGAAGTACAAAATCCACGCAGTACCGTTCACTTGTTGGAATCCCGGTTAGAACCAACACGGGGACCAAGAAAGAAAGGTGATGGTGAGAAGTATTACCTGTATCAAGAATCCTTAAGAGGTGATGAAATCCTCACGACTTTCTTGACATTAAAGATGGTAATACTCCAAGGTAAAGAAGAACAATGCGGGATAGCAAGGAACTCAAGGTATAACACAAAACACGAACAAGTTTGTTCTGGAGGGAAGTCAATAAAGTGGTCGATGGTAACACAAATCATCGAGGGCAAGGATGGTATTTATCATCATGAACTCAATTGATATCTTGGAAGAGCTCGGAATGCTGATGATGATCACGACACATTTGTCGAGAGATTTCATGAAGATGTAATCAATCGCTGATGACATCTAGTCAAACGAATGATAAATGGAAGGTTATTGGAACCATGGTTACGACACAAACTCGAAATCAAGCTTGCAGTTCAAGGCGAAATGATATGATGAGGAAAATCGACGTAAGCTTAGCTCATCGTCAAGAATTGTGCTCCGTGAAGAAGGGCCAAGTAGCACAGTTAAAATTTAGCACCATGATGATATAGCCGATCAGGCTAGGAATGACTTAAGTGATTATTAACTCGTAAGCAACAACAATTATTTAAGAGTTATTGAACCAGAGTGCGGAATCGATTCACTTATTGGTGTCCTCGGTTGATGACAACCCAGAACCCGGGAAAATTGGAGTCGGTGAGAAATAATAGTTGATGAAGAACCCATAAGAAGTTATGCAGTTCTGTGATATTCTTGAGATACCAGAGTGTAATACACGACGGTAGATCAAAGTAAAGGTTGGTCGGGTGCAATGATCTGTAGAAGATAATTACTTCAACTTCTCCGAGAAATGGTATTTAAAGGAGAACATGGTTGGAAACACTATTGCAAAAGGCCAGATCCCGGATATAAGATGAACTTATACCAAAGGAATAATTTAATTTAAAAGAAGCTTTAATGATAAGATCTACATCGGGTCCATGGGCATGAACACAAAGTTCAAGGTCGATTCCCACTTCTTCAATGTATAACCTTTCATTCACTGCTCTAGATATAAATGATTTTAGTGTCAAAACCTACCTGGTGAATTACCAGAGGAGTATGACCCGTGAAAACTTTCGAGTTCACCCAGATTAAGGAAGGCATAGGTTCAACCCAACGGGCTTCTTAGAACATATACCATGAACTTCAGGAGTAAATAACACAAGATCGATAGTACAACATGCTTTAGCAAGCATAGGATACAATTTATCAAAGGCATTATGTACCGGAGAAAGAACTCACAAAGTGATTAATTATGAAGGACACTGTCAGATAATAATCCAACAGTGGATATGGCGATCCACAATGGGGCTGATGTGAGTATCGATACCCAATCAGAGGAAGAAAGATTGCAAATGCATCGTTTTATAGAACATCTGAATAATTCAACGTTTAAATAGCAAAGTAATTATGATTTTCAAATCAAGGGACCAGGAGCAAATGCTCTGATCAAGGATGGATAAGCTGAATAGACTTAGGGGTACAATCGACGGCAATTTGATTGGTCGATAACCAGCTCATGTTTAAAATGACGTCTGAGCCGGAAGGATGAATTCTAGGATCTGATTGAGGATGGCGAGCTCTCGCAACATTTGAATCAACGGACTCAAAATGATAATGACAAGGGATGCCAATAAGATTATAGACTTATGGGATTAACCATAAGGCACGCAAGTAAGAATTTCAAGAGCAATAGGCTACTCAGGATTTTCGGAAGTTCAAATAGTATTTTGAATACTTTTGTGAAATACATGAATCAACTGGGGATGAGCAAATATCCAGTGAGTGCTAGAAATTATCCATAGTGGTATCCTCGGAATCTTCTGGTGAAGCAGGCCATCATCTGGGATGAAGGGGCTCTCCGGGACAAAGTATTTACGAGAACCTAGAGTTAGAGTTAGCAAAACCATTTAACCCGAATAGAAGAGAGATTAGAGTCCCAGAGTACAAAGGAGGAATAAAAGATCCTAATATCACCCAATGGCGACGTGGGCCCATAGGCCGCACAGCCATGTTAGTAAAGGTTTTGCAATGACTAGATTCAACTTTGGCCAAGGAGTTGGAAAGAGCATTCCTACAGGTAGTCGGCTCTGATACCAACTTGTGACGCCCCCGTTTTGACCGTACACTAATCATGCACGCAAATGTGTACGATCAAGATCAAGGACTCACGGGAAGATATCACAACACAACGCTACAAATAAAATAAGTCATACAAGCATCATATTACAAGCCAGGGGCCTCGAGGGCTCGAATACAAGAGCTCGATCATAGAAGAGTCAACGGAAGCAACAATATCTGAGTACAGACATAAGTTAAACAAGTTTTCCTTAAGAAGGCTAGCACAAACTGGGATACAGATCGAAAGAGGCGCAGGCCTCCTGCCTGGGATCCTCCTAACTACTCCTGGTCATCGTCAGCAGACATCACATAGTAGTAGGCACCTCCGGTGTAGTAGGAGTCGTCGTCGAAGGTGGTGTCTAGCTCCTGGGCTCCAACATCTGGTTGCGACAACCAGGTAGGAGGGATAGGGGGAAAAGAGGAAGAAAGCAACCATGAGTACTCATCCAAAGTACTCGCAAGCAAGGAGCTACACTACATATGCATGGGTATCAAGTGGAATAAGGGTATCATATGTGGACTGAACTGTAGAATGCCAGAATAAGAGAGGGATAACTAATCCTTTCGAAGACTACGCTTCTGGCAGCCTCCGTCTTGCGGCATGTAGAAGAGAGTAGACTGAAGTCCTCCAAGTAGCATCGCATAGCATAATCCTAACCGATGATCCTCCCCTCGTCGCCCTGTGAGAGAGCGATCACCGGTTGTATCTGGCACTTGGAAGGGTGTGTTTTATTAAGTATCCGGTTCTAGTTGTCATAAGGTCAAGGTACAACTCCAAGTCATCCTGTTACCAAAGATCATGGCTATTCGAATAGATTAACTTCCCTGTAGGGGTGCACCACATAACCCAACACGCTTGATCCCATTTGGCCGGACACACTTTCCTGGGTCATGCCCGGCCGCGGAAGATCAACATGTCGCAGCGCCACCTAGGCACAACAGAGAGGCCAGCACGCCAGTCTAAACCTAAGCGCACAGGGGTCTGGGCCCATCGCCCATAGCACACCTACACGTTGCGTACGCGGCTGGAGAGCAGACCTAGCAACCTCCATTACAAAGGAAGTCACGTTACGCGGTCCAACCCGGCACGCGCCGCTCAGTCGCTTGCGTCACGAAGTGCTTCAGCTGATACCACGACGTCGAGTGCCCATAACTGTCCCCGCGTAGATGGTTAGTGCGTATAGGCCAGTAGCCAGACTCAGATCAAATACCAAGATCTCGTTAAACGTGTTAAGTATCTGCGAACGCCGACCAGGGCCAGGCCCACCTCTCTCCTAGGTGGTCTCAACCTGCCCTGTCGCTCCGCCTCAAAGTAACAGTCGGGGGCCGTCGGGAACCGAGGCCCACCACTACCTGGATGGAGCCACCTGCCCCTTCAGCCCCCATCTCCGAACAGTATCACAGGTAAGGTAACTGTGTAAAGCATATAGTATATGCCCGTGATCACCTCCCGAAGTGATCACGGCCCAGTAGTATAGCATGGCAGACGGACAAGAGTGTAGGGCCACTGATGGAACACTAGCATCCTATACTAAGCAGTAGGATAGTAGGTAATGGTAACAACAGTAGTAGCAAGGACAGGCTATGCATCAGGATAGGAATAACGGAAAGCAGTAACATGCTACACTACTCTAATGCAAGCAGTATAGAGGAGAGTAGGCGATATCTGGTGATCAGGGGGGGGGCTTGCCTGGTTGTTCTGGCAAGAGAGAGAGGGGTCGTCAACACCGTAGTCGTACTGGGTAGCAGCGGCGTCGGTCTCGGTGTCTAGCGAGAGAAGAGGGGGAAGAAACAATAAATATAATGCAAACAAAAGCATGACGATGCATGACATGACAAGGCGTGATGCTAGGTGCGCCCTAACGCGGTACGAGGTGGTACCGGTGAAGGGGAGAAACATCCGGGAAATTATCCCCAGTGTTTCGCGTTTTCGGACAGACGAACCAGAGGGGGAAAGTTGCGTGTTCGCTATGCTAGGGATGCGTGGCGGATGAACGGAATGCGTATCCGGATTCGTCTCGTCGTTCTGAGCCACTTTCATGTACAAAGTATTTTCATCCGAGTTACGGATTATTTTATATTAATTTTCAAAGTTTTAAATGATTTTCTAATTTCTGGATTTAATTTAATTCGAAATTATATTATTATTTAAATGCTATGGGTACACAGGAAGTGTACCCAGAAGTGTGCACCTAGGCTGACAGGTGGGGACTGTTGACTAAGTCAACTGCCAAGTCAGCAGAGGCTGACGGGTGGGCTAGGGGATGCTAACTCAGCGGTCAATATGTCACTATTGACCAGTCAAACAGGCATGTGGTGGGCCACCTATCAGTGCCACATGTATTTAACAGGTATTTCTCTTAAAGTCTCTCTAATTAGCTGGCGGGGCCCACATGTCATACTCTAGTTTATTAATAGGTTTATTTTCAAAACAGTGTTAGTTTAGTGGGTGGGCCCCTGGCGTCAGTGAGTGATTAGGGGGAAATTACTGGCTAATGATAGCTATGTCACCGGATTAGCGCCGACAACGAGCTACAGAGCGACAATGGTGCTGGATCTCACCGGAAACGGCGCACAGGGGATCGTTCATCGCGCGGGTGGGCTCCCTAGAACGGTCGCAGTGCGGCGCGTCCGGCGGTGGCGGTGGGGTGGCCGGAGATGGCCGGTAGCGACGGTGGCGAGGTCTGTGGCGACGGGGCTCCGGTGGCTGCGGCGATGGCAGAGCGGGCGTGGGGCGCGCAAGGGGAGGGGCGAGCGGCAGGCTGTGGGCGCTGGCTTGGCCGCAGCCGGAGGCGGAGTAGAGAGGGGGGAAGCAGGGGCGCGACGACTGCGGTCGCCGGCGGCAGCGGGGAGGGAGGAGAAGCAGGGGGTGCACGAGAGTGGGTGCGGGGGAGGCAACGGCAGCGGGCGGTGCCGGTGGCCGAGAACCAGGGAAGAGAGGAAGGGAGGCCGGAGCTCACGGCGGGGTCGTAGGGTCTTAGGCAGCGGGGCGCAAGGTGGAGGTTGGAGACGACCGGGCGACGGGGTCGGGTCAGTCTGGCACGACGAGGTGGAGGCCGTTGGGAAGGAGGACGGGGATGCGAAGCGGCGGATCCGGCGAGCAGTGATGGCGGTCCGGGCGGCGATCCAGTGCGAGGGGCGACGGGCGGTGAGCGACCGCATCGGGGGCGGGGCATGCCCCCGATCCAGATCGCGCGGGGAGGGGGGAGGAACGAGGAGGGGAGTGGGCGTCGTGTGTAGTGGGGGGTTAGGGTTTCTGGGAAGTGGGGTAGGTGTAGTGGGGTTGTTGGGCCGGCCTGGTGGGGTGGCCGACTGGGTCGAGGCCCGGTGGGGAAGCGGGGGTTCTTTTCCCCCTTTCTCTTTTGTTTTCTGTTTTGTATTTTCCTTTTCTTTTGTTTATTTTATTTCCTTTCTGTTTTAGCTTAGTTTCCTTTTATTTTTGATTTAGCAAAATACCAAAATGGCACCTAATTTGGTGTTACCAAATATGCCACTACCACATTAACTAGCTACCTAATCTAAAATAGTTGTGTAATTATTTATTATTTAAAAGTATTTAATTAATAGTTTTTGCTACTATTTTAGTTATCTTATAGCATTTAAACGTTGTATAAAAGTATGGTGCTTCACCATAATCACCTATGCATTATTTGGCACAACTTGAACAATTTGGTTTTAATATTTGAAAACTTTTATTATTTGCCTTTAATTGAATTTGAATTTGAATCGATCTCGAACTAACACGAGATTAGCGATAGTAATCGCAGTGACGTGGCATCATTAGCAGAGAATTACTGTAGCTTAATTATCCGGGCGTCACAGCGAATTAGTTCTACGCCTGCCGGACAAGAAAAAGGACAAACTCAAGCCCAAGTGGGAAGGTCCCTTCATAATTGACCAAGTCTTGACTGGTGGAGCGTACCGCCTGCGAGATGCATCGGATAACCAACTCGAGCCGAACCCATGGAACGCAGCCCGTCTCCGAAGATTCTATGCCTAGCGCCGGACTCTGTGTTCGTCTCCTTCCTTTGTCCATTTTTTATATATACTATCTGACTTACATTTCTCCCCTTCACCCCTTCCTTTCTCTTGTAACCTTTAAAGGCTCATCAAATGACGTGCTATTCGCATTTATTAAACCTGGGGGCTTCTTTTAACAGAAGCTTATTTATACGGGCTTCATGCCCAACACATGTGTCACACTTCCGCATGTACCTTTTATTCACCATTATATGCACCAACATGACTTAAGTTTTGGCCAAGCTGGGTTGCCTGGCTCCTGTGCTTACCCCTACGTTCCCGATTGTTCGGCTAGGTGGTAAAGGGAGCACCTCTACGATTGTTATTGCCGGGTCAGCCGGACGTGTACCTCAGACTGGGTGAAGCCGAAAGCTAGCGTTCTTAAGGGAATATTCGGTCGGTGAACTAAAGATGATCCTTTTTATTATTTATCTATATGCCCACAGATGTTTTTCCTGCGTTTCTTTTCGCAGCATAGACATGCAATTTAGGGCATGCCTCCCAGGGAAAGGAACCCCTAACGGAACTATTCTCCCTGGAAGATGTTTCTTACTAACCATGTAATATAACATAACTAGTCGGGCACTTGTCTGTTCACGCACTAATGACCCCTAAGCCTGGTCTCCATGCATTCCCCGGTTCCTATATAACCGCATGGGAATTTGGACACACTCCGGACCGTCAGGTCCCGAGGCTGAAGCGAAAAGGTCGGCCATGACAAATGATCTACAATCCGGCTAGAAGGCATTATAAATGTCAATTAAATTACATAGTCATTTTGACTGATTGTATTCCTCTTCAATACCATCTAACAGGCTGTCTAATTTACTGTCCTGCTGGGAATACTTTGCGGCCAACTCTACTTGGCCGTATACTAAGCTTACAGGGATCTCCTTCCCATCGGGCCCTACAGGACCGACCTCAGCCATGTGGTTGGGGTCAGCCTTTGTGTACTGCGTCTTCACCATGGCCCAGGCCTCCCTAGCGCCTTGACGGTAGGCCGATATCTTCCACAATCAGAAGCGCTGCCGTGCTACCTTTAGCTTCTCCGCAAGCTCTCCAAGACCTTCGGGCATGGAGATGGATGGCCACAGGGCCTGGGCGACGCCTTGCATCGCCTGCCGAACTCGATCGAGCAGTTGCGAGAGCTCGGGAAGAAGGTCACCCGTAGAACCGGGCATCTCCTCTGCAGGACGACCTGTCAGCACACCTACAGACATTGCTCTGTTAGTCGACTTCCCCGCCGAGCTTTCTTTCAAAGGTTCGTTCAAGCACTTACTAAATATGCCACGCCGAAGCCGCTGATTCTCCTTAACGGAGTCTAACAGCTGGGCACGAACATCTTTCAGCTCGACGCCCAGCTTGGTGTTGACATCTTGGAGATCGTTCTTCTCCCTCCTCACCTTTGTCAGCACCTTCTCACCAGCCTTTAACTGGCGTAGGAGGTGTTGCCTTTCCGGATTCAATCCGGCGCCATATGCAATTTCATTTGTCAGATTCGCACCCATGTCGTGCTTCGCAAAATACTTATCTTTCGAAGTTTATATTACCAGAGGGGGTCTCCTTGGGCTCCCCTGCCACGGCTAGTGCGGCCTCAAGTTGGGCTTTGCACTCTTCCAGCTCCTTGGATAGTAGGGAATTCTTTTCTGTAAGAACCTGCATAACAAATGATCCTTAAATCAGTTATTCTAACTGTTTCAAGTCCCGGGGGCTACTGGTATATATATAATTACCAAAATTTTCTTACCCGTATGTCTTTTACATATTGCTCCGTGGCTCTGGCTAGACCATTTTGAGCAGCACGGAGGTACGCATCTCCTGAATTGAAGGCATCTAACGCCCCTTGGGAGAAACAAGCATCACGAAGGATTGTCCGGCGACGCCTGTGGTTCATGGCACTCTCCACCTCAGAGTTGGTGGCAGACAACCCGTCCACATCCTCCGTCGGAGGAGCGTCTTGCGTGCGCCTTGTGTTCGCCTCCGCCTCCGGACCAGGCTTTGTAGCCTGGCTGGTGGAGGCGCGATTGGCAGCCTCTCCGGATATAGTCCGGCGAGGTTTCTTTGTCCTGAAGAGAGCACGAGTGTCAATGTGCCTCAAAGGTATAACACCTGGGATAAGGGGGCGCGCCATACCTTTGCGCCGATGCCTCGGTCCGGACTGCACTTCTTTTCTGCCCACGGGGCCCTGCGGCCCCTCGTTGGCTTGTCGCCGCAGGTTCGGCCTTCCACCTCAAAAACCTCCCCTGCAAAGTTTGGTTGTAATCAGGAAACTGAAAACACAAGAGGGCGAACGCCTATTCAGGGTATTGGGGCTTCGATCTCAGTTACCTGGGAGGCCGGGATTATCCCTGGTAATCGGCCGTAATGGCCACCAAGGCGTTGTCCTTGCTCAATTGATGGAACACTCCATCAATCAGCTCCACAGATATGTCCGGATCCTCTTGAGAGGCCGGGTCGAGGGACCGTCCTGGGTCCTCGGGTTGTGGAGGAGGGCTGCTTATTTCCTTAACAGCCCGGCGCAGTTCCTGCGTTGAAGTCGTCAGACTAAATATTTAACAATGGGAATACAAAACGGATGGGCAAGTAAATGCGACCGCTTACCCAGCTTGGGGGATTGTGCATAGAGAATCCACCCTATGGGTTGATGCGGAGAAATTCCTCCTCTTCTCCCTTATACAAAGTGGACAAGATCTTTAATAGAGCGGCAGCTGAATCCGGCCCCTTACGGCCGTAGCGGGTGGCGTCGTCCTCCCCGTTGAAGTCCCACATGGGGTGGCTTCTGTACTGAAGCGGTTGCACCCACCGCATGATGCATTCAGCCATAACCCCGATCATGGTCAGTCCAGAATGGGCTAACAATCTTATTCGGCCCATCAGGTAAATGATGTCCCTGTCACTTTCCCTCTGAGGTCTTCGTGGACGCCAGCTTAGGCGCTTCTTTAAGGGAGCACTGTCGAACTCAGGTAGGCCAATCCGAACAGGATCCGGCAGCGGGACATCTTCTATATAAAACCATTCCGAAGGCCAGTCTTCGGACGCCTTCTTTGGGGTTCCGGATAGATATCCGGTCCCGGCAATGCACCACACTTCGGCTCCGCCCACTTGATACATTGACCCCTCCTTAGAGCGGGGCACAAGGCAGAATAACCTTTTCCATAGCCCGAAATGAGCCTCGATACCCAAAAACAGCTCGCAGAGGGCTACGAAGCCCGCGATATGCAATACGGAGGCAAGCGTGAGATTGTGTAGCTGGAGGCCATAGAACTCCAGGAGCCCCCGGAGAAATGGATGGATTGGAAATCCGAGCCCCCTTATTAAATAAGGGACGAGGCACACCCGCTCTCCTTTGGAGGGATTAGGGGCACTCTGCGCTTGCTCTCCGCCATTATAGATGGCAAGGCCGGCTCGAACCGGGATCATATAGGCCGGGGGGAGAAATCCCTTGGTCTGGAGCGTCACTAGCTCGCTATGCGGGATGGAGCATCTCTCCCAATATCCAGGCTGAGGGCTGGAAGGGAGAAAGGAGGAGTTGCGATGGCTGGCCATGGTGGAATGGACCTTTGTCGGATGCGCTCTGATGAACACTCGTGAAGGGGGGAAGATGTGGTTTGGATCTAAATCCTCGTCCCCTTAAATAGGGCAGCTCATTTACGTGGCTAGGGGTGTGAATGTAAAAACACTCAGACTTTTCATATTCGTTTGACACGTGGGAAACGGCCATTATTGGGCGTAGAAGCCAAGGAGCGCAACATCTACAAGAAACCGGACTTTATTCAACAGGTACACGAAATTTGGAGGAGAACCCGCCTTGCAATGCCGAAGACAATCTGCGCGCCGGACTCATCGTCATTGAAGCCTGGTTCGGGGGCTACTGAGGGAGTCCTGGATTAGGGGGTGTTCGGATAGCCGGACTATACCTTCAGCCGGACTCCTGGACTTTGAAGATACAAGATTGAAGACTTCGTCCCGTGTCCGGAAGGGACTTTCCTTGGTGTGGAAGGCAAGCTTGGCGATACGGATATGCAGATCTCCTACCATTTTAACCGACTTTGTGTAACCCTAACCCTCTCCGGTGTCTATATAAACCAGAGGGTTTTAGTCCGTACGACAACATACACAACAACAATCATACCATAGGCTAGCTTCTAGGGTTTAGCCTCTCCGATCTCATGGTAGATCTACTCTTGTACTACCCATATCATCAATATTAGTCAAGCAGGACGTAGGGTTTTACCTCCATCGAGAGGGCCCGAACCTAGGTAAAACTTCGTGTCCCTTGCCTCCTGTTACCATCCGGCCTAGACGCACAGTTCGGGACCCCCTACCCGAGATCCGCCGGTTTTGACACCAACAACGAGCATTCACTGGTTCGGCTGCGGTGTGAGGCTGCCGTCGCCGCAGAATAACAGGGGGTGTGGGTGAGTGGAGGGATAGCCTGGCCAGTGGTGGGAGTAGTATGGGGGCGGTGAGGCCTCCGTGGTAGCACAGCCGGCCACGGAAGGCAGGAGCAGGCGGCACGACCGACGCTGCATTGGGCGGCTAGAGAAAGAAGACCAGAGGTTGAAGAAGCACTATGGCCGTTGGATGGACATCATACGGTCACTGGAGTATTGACTAAGTTGACAAAGCTCTCCGTCCCTGTCAACTTAGTAAGCCCACAAGTCAGCCCAACAATATGGTGGGTCCCAGCTAGCAGGGGGGTATTCATTTTTTTGGGCGTAATAAGGAGGCACTTCCTTGCGTGCGAAGATATAGCTGGTGGGTCCGACTTGTCAGCGGGGGGAACGTTTTTTTCGCGAAATACAAAGGCCCTTCCTGTGGGTCCTAGCCGTCAGGTGGAGGAATCATTATTTTGCGTGTAATAAGGAGGCATTTCCTTGCGTGCGGCCGTGGACCCAGCTGTCAGCCTCTCCACGTACAGTCCAGTTCCGATGGATGTCGTTCATTGACCACGTTGACTAGGCCGCGCCGAGAGCACCAGGGCGGTGGACGATGGCGAGGCCTAGGAAGGGAACGACACGGAGCCAGGGAATACTCGGCAGTTGTTTCCCACGCGGAGGAGTACGAGGGTTTACTTGTTCGTCTGCCATCGCCGGAGAATAACAGCAGGTGTGGGTGAGTAGAGGGATGGCTAGGCCAGCGATGGGAGTACGGTGGGGCCGTGAGGCCTGTGTGGCAGCATAGCCGACCGCGAGAGGAGGGAGCAGGCAGTCCCGCCGACGCTTGTTTGAGCGGCTTGAGCATGAAGAGCAGAGATTGAAGAAGCACGACAGCCGTTGGATGGACATCCAACAGTCACTGCTCTCGTGTGTTGACTAAGTTGACAGGGTGTTGCGTGTGCGTCAACCTTTTTTTTATGAAAGCATACGTGTCAACCTGTAGTAGGCGCACAAGTCAGCCTCAAATCTGTGGAAAACAGTATACAACCCATCTACCATTATTTCTAATAATGTATAACCCATTTGCTAATTCATAAGAATTTTTTTGGAGCCCATCTTCTTTTTGTTAGCATCACACCCCACATTGTGGCCACGGTTAAAAAGTATACGAAAATTTGCATATTTCCGTGTAGTCAACTGTTTTTAATCAAGAAATATCGATTCACATTCAAACTATTTTGAAAAATAATTTATATAAATATAAAATCCAAATAATTGTCCACGCATAAAAATCAATGGAATTTAAGATCTTGTAATGAAAAAAAATTGAAACTAATTCCCGGTTTGATGTGTTTTAAAAATGTAGATCCCATTTCTGGGCAAACCGAATGAAACTCTCCTCGTCTTGAAAGATTTGCAGCCCAGCAGAGCCGATAAAGCAAGTAGGCCTTGTTTGGGTATTTCTTTAAAAAATAGAACTGGGCCAGCCATTTTCAGCAAGAAAAAAACACAACTGGGCTCATGATGTGGTAAACATAAATAAAACCCTAGCTAGACAGGCCACAGCCCCCGCACAGCCCCGTTGTTACCCTGATCCGTCGCTAAAACTAGTATAAATAACAACTGCTTGTTCCTCAAAAAAAACTGCGCGACTTGCTGGGTCCCTTGTGCCAGCCGCTCGTAGTGTAATTCTCTCATTTATTGAATACGTTGACAATGGCGTGATCCCCAGATGTCCAACCAATTAGGAGGAACCATATTTTTGGGCTTGTACTATAGAGGCACTTGCTTGCGTACTGCCATGACGCTGGTGGGTCCCTACTGTCATCCTCTCCACATACAGTCATCTCCTTGTTCCTCTCGGTTGTTGACGACGTTGACAACACAAGAGGGCGGCACACCGCGCACGGCGAGCGAACCAACGCCGCAAGGCGGAGGACGACGGCGAGGCCTCGGACGGAACGAACAGGAGCCGTTGAAGATGCGTCGGTCCAGTCGCAGGCGGAGGGGAGTATGAGGGTTGAATGGTTCGGGTGCGGGTGCGTGTTGGGGCTGACGTCGCCGGAGAATAACAGGACATGTGGGGGAATAGAGGGAGGGACTGGCCAATGTTGGAGGGTACGTACGGTAGGGCGGCGGAGGCGTAGCTAGCCATGGGAGGCGGGAGCAGGTGGAGCCGACGGGGTGGTTTGGTTTGGGCGATTGGAGGAAGAAGAAGACACGAGATAGAAGATGCACGACAGATGTTGGATGTCAATCCAACGGCTGGTAGGCAGAATCGTTTGTTGACTGGCTAGTATGTCGACACCACCTTGGATAGGCTATTTCCTTGCGGGTCCCAAATGTCAGAATCCAAATCTGTCACGGTCATGCAGCCTTTCCTATGAAAATTTACAGCCCATTTGATGTGCTAGTTTGAAATAAGTTTGTGGGTGCTGGTGGGGGCTAATCACTTGGCTTCTGTAATGCACAGTGAGCTCAAGCAACCGACGAGAGTGATGTTATTTCCCTTGGTTTGGATTTGTTACAATATTTCACTCTAAATTAAACGAATGGCAAGCCATTTGCCTTGTTTCAAAGAAAATACGACAGTCATAGCCGAGTTGAAAAGGGCAGGAACATCTAACTCCAGCTTACAAACTGTACAAAAGCACGAGGGTTAATTGTTCATCAGGTTTACAAAAAAACCAGATTGAAAAGGGCAACAACATCTAACTCCAGCACTGTTTTCGGCAGTCACAGTCAAATGGATCGGTCAAGTCCATAGAATGAACATCCTGGGTCGTAAAATTTACTGGATTATGACCACAATATGTTGTAAATAGAAGCCCGGCACGTTCAGAAGCTCTTTTGCCCACCTGAAACTCCTTTTTTTGATCTTCGACATACCCATCCATCAAAACCATGCTGCTGATAAACTTAAGCCTGATGGAAAATAGTAACCTCGCATTCAGCAGGAAGAATGTGACAAATCTTGTGTTTGCATGGTTGGCTACATATCGTTCTAGCATTATTGTCTTCAATCGAATCTCATGAGATGTGAGAAAATCCCGATGCTTACGAATCCACCAATTGGTTATAACTTTCTTACCCCGTCCTATTGCCTAAATAGACATGAAGATCGAAAACAGTTAAGGTCTAAAAGAAGAGTGTCGAAAGAGCAACAGCTGAACGGTTAATTCTAGTACACTATATGCGGGCTTCCAATGTGCGTGAAATTATCACCTTTATATACAACTTCTCCAGACATGGAAAGCATTGCAGCAAGCCAATAATCTTGTTCAGATCAAAACTATTCATTTGGATATATAAGATCTTAACAGAATCCAACACCATTGATAGGCCATCCATGGAGAAACTCTTCATTGAGCATAGAACATAATATTAGTACAAAAAGTGCACTCCAAGATGATATATAAATTATGCGTAGAAATTTAAAATGCAGCTTATGGTTACAAGTGTAGATGATAATATAAAGTACCTCAAGAATTGTGGAGCCAAACACCATATTGAAATGAGCACAGAGATCATGTATTACACCCAAGGTCTCCAGTTTAGGCGCAGAGAGGACGGTTATTTGCAACGGTGAATAACTAGAATCAAGGATCAACCTTTGAAGTGAAGGGGCATCTTGGATGATGAGTTGCCTTCCGTCAAAAGAAATTCCAATTCTTAGAAGGTTAGGCGACTTTATTTGGAGACAACCGATTCTAACTGTGAAAACAAGCACCAAGCACTCCAGCGCAGGGCAACTGGAGTGGATGATGCTGTGCAATGAGGCCTCCGATATACGAACCCGCACAAGTGAAAGTTTCTTGAGAAATGGGAGTCGAAGGTTTAGTACCAGATTGTCTGGTAGGTAGCACTGCGCAAAGGTGGCGGTGTGGAGAGAGGACGAAAACCCCGAGATGGACATCGGTGCTGAGGGCACAAGTTCATGGCGTTCGGTATGTGGTATGTGATTTCCAGGGGAATAGTAGAACTCAAGTAGCTGTAGTTCTGTGAATTCAGGGGATTCCAGCCAGGCGTCCACTATGCAGGGCATGGTATGCTTGCTCAGGTAGCACGACGGGATGCAGAGGCTTTGAACGGAGCCCTGGTGGGAGGAGATGATGGCTCTCGGAATTTCAAAATCATTGAAGAGAGATAGCTGATGACAGACAAGATTAAGGGGAACGCCGCGCCATAGAGGGCGCCACCGAAGTGAGAGGACTTGGGTGCGGCAACAATCCTTGGTGGGGAGAAGCGAGATGATCTCCCCAAGGATGGCATCCTGGAGATGGCTCATGCGGTCCACTCGAGATTCTACAGGTTCCTGGGATCCGATGGGGGCGGGGTCGCCGCTTCTCCCCGCGCTGCCGGGTGCGGGATCTACAACAGGCGTCACCGCTGGCAGGAGCCTCATCCTCTTGGCACTAGGGTCAGCCGACTCCATTTTCCTCGAGGGCGTCGCGTCGCGCTCACGGATTTGAGCAGAGTAACGAATGACGAGCCTAGTTGTAGTGCGGGCGAAGAAGAAGGGGAGCTGGGGGTTTTCTGTAGGAGTGAGGTAGAAGGGGAGCTGGGGTTTTCTGTAGGAGTGAGGTGAGGAATTTGGGGGTACGAGTGGAGCGAGCTGACGTGAGGTGGGTGGGAGCGAGGAGGAAGAAGAGCACCCAGGTTTTTGAATTGATTTTACTATTTACTAGTGTGGATGGGCTGTTCTGTCTTGGGACCCGAGAAACAATTACTACTAGTATAGTGGAGACAATCTACAGCTACCCAGAAAAACAACTACTACTAGTACAGTGGAGACACTCTACCGCTTCTGGCTCCTCCTAGGTCATTGAAACGTCTCCCTCTACTGAATGTCGTTATACTTTTGTTCACCGACATGCGGGCCATGCAGTGCGCGGGCCCAAATGCCATCCACCAAATTAGAAGGCAGTATGCAGGCAGAGAGTCACCTCGGTCGTAGCGCAGCAGTAACGAGCCATCGTATCACAAAACCCCACCTCCCCGCAGTCTAAGTTTGACGGATGAAGCAACCATCATTTCACTCTTCGCTGAATCCCCTTCTCCCTCACCGTCTTCAAGAAAGGCAACACTTGCATCTACCACTGTTCTTCTCTCCGAACGAAGGGAAGGTAAGCGGATCCGTGATGTTGGTATATTTTCGTTCAGAGGAAAAAAGAACTTTTGCAAAGCTGTAACCGATCCTCACTCTCTTTTTTGTTTCATTGTCATTATGATTGTGTTATCCTTTCAATGGACTCCTAGTATTCATCAGTTTCATGATGGACCAAGGAGAACCAGGCAAAGATCTGCCGATATTGGAGCAGACGCGGGAGGCTGATCCCCACGAGACAGAGAGCTCCAAGAAGATGGAGGCAACCACCGAGGCGACCCCAGATACTGAGATGGTCAACGCCCGTTTGAGGTTACAGCCCCCGTGGAACTGCAGGAGCATTTTTCCCCCTTCGAGGATGTATCCCCGCCCCCCACTGAGCTGCCCAAGGTGATTTACTTCTTTGCCGATCTCGATTGTGGTTTTTCATCTAAGTATGTGGTGATTTTTTTAGAAAAGGAAGTATGTGGTGATTAATAATGCACAATTTAATTAGCTTCGATGCCATGGTATACGTAGTGGTTTAAATAACTTGTGTTTCTTATACTGAAAAGTAATTCAGAATTTGTTTCTGTTTCAGTTAGAGCCCTGATGTAGACAAGGATTGTGCGGTTGTACATGTCACTCGCTATGAGGCGGACGACCTGAATATACGCACTGGGAAAACAGAGTTCTTAGACTGTTGGATCTTGGAAGCCATTCGCGGTTATACCAATGAAGAGTTGTATTCCAGCCCCACTGTTGTCAGGCGTGTTGTCCAGGGTGTACTGAAGCACAAGAAGTTCAAAGCTACTCCTTCGTTTGTGAGGAATACTGTTCTTGTCAAGTTTACGCAAGAAGATGACGTGGCATGCCTCCACAAAGAAGTTTATCAGTGGCAAGGCCACAAGGTTGTCTTCATGAAGGTTCACAGGATTGAGCTGCTGCGGGACATCCTCGATGATGTTCATGGCAAGGTCCGTCTTGTGTCCAGCCCAAATTAGATCGAGGCATGAAATAGTTGCCCCAGCTAGTGTTTAATAGTAGTTTGGATTGTGTCTAATTATCCGAACCTTGCCTGTTATCGATCCCTCTGGGGCTAGTACTCTGTTTGAATCCGTCTATGGGAACCGCTGCTACTTTTGTGTGCCGGTGAATCATGTGAGAACCATAGTAATTGTTGCCGAAACAGATGCGTCCTCACTAGTTTTTTCATGAATATGGCATGGTAAGACATAAGTTGTCACGGTTTATCATACGAGCAGTGTCTGTTTTGACGAAATAGAGCACTCGTTCGAGAACCGTGCGTCGACGTATACATAAGTACTTGTAAACACTGTTGGTGCTACCCCACTTGTAAGCAGTTGTGCAAAACACGGCACATTGGCTCAGCTCGCTTCAACACTAGGCTATCGACCAGCTAACAATCAACGATCTGTTGTCTGACATATAAGCAACTATGTATCTTGTTACAGTGGTTCATGCAGTTAATTGAGGCCACAATGTAATAAATTCCAAACGTTCACACGTTAGTCCAGCGCTCATGTGGAACACTGACATTAAACTCGTCTTCATAAAAAACTTGAAAAGCATAAGTTAAGCAATTTTATACATCTCAATGATTCATAGAACATAACAAACATATACTAGTTCACAGCAAAAGACAAAGTTGTGAGAAGGTTTACAAATCAGGAAAAAACAAGCAAGGCTTCTCTCTGAGCAAAGGGCCTCCGGGCAGGCTTAAATTTCCTGGAGTTCACTCTGGTTTTTTCTTGTTGCCACCATTCAGGGTTAGGTTCTCTAATTCCAGAATAACCAATTATAATTGTGGTATCAGCTGGAATGCTGAACTGAACCATGCAGTGTACTGAACAGCTGAAATGCTTGTGCATTCCACTAAATTTAAGCACCGCTATTTGCAGAAATAAGTAGACCACAATGCCTCTTGTCCGCGCACCTGTCCAAAAAACCGCCGTGCAGCCGTGCTAGCTAGTCCTTGGTCCATGGATGAACTGGTAGAAAGTGCATTCCGGACTAGGATGCAGTTGTTTTCGCTCGTCCCTGCACTGCAATCAGGAAGTAAAATGTACAAATCAGCTTCTTTTAGATTGCGTTGATCATTCTACCTTAGTTACTACCAATGTAGGGATACCTTGAAGATGGGAGGTTAGACGACGGCAGCGAGGGATAGCCATCTCATTTTGCGCAGTTGTACTAAAACTGAGGTGTGTGCTTTTGATTGCGCGGATAGAAACGATACGGAGACAAACATCCCGAAACGATATGGAGACAGACATCCCTGTTTGCGCAAATAAGATATACGGTTATTTAAACAGTGATAGATATTACTACTTTCCCCCGTTTCCTCTTAGAACCAAGTCCTAGATTCATGCTACAGCTTTCCCACTTTCTTCCCTGTTTGAACCAACGCTTTGAGTTGAGTGTATGAAATAGCTTTACTTCTAATCTACTACTACTACTACTATAATGCAGCAGTTTTGAAATTGGATTTACCACTCCATCTTCGGTTCTCCTGCCCAAACAAGCATTGGCTCAAAATCCACCATTCATTTCCCCTCTCATGCATATCACTGCCGTCCATCAAACAAAGGATGACATGATCTGACGGCTAAGAGCTGCCGGATTCGCTCCCGCTCCTTGTGCACATGGTCGACTCTGCTCTCCAAGTAAACAAATAAAGAAGTCCCCGTTGAATCTGGATTGCACCTACTGAAGTTGAGAAATGTCTAGAAACTGCTGCCACCTCCTCACATGCAAGTACGACAAGTTGGCAAATAGCTAGCACATTTTAGTTCCCCGTTGTCACCTGGGAAATAAACACTCTACTACTAACTAATTTTTTTAGATTGCTGTAAAAATGGATTTTTAGATGCCGCTATACTGCAAGGTTTACACTGTTCACATAACATAACATTGCATGGATGATGCTGGCTAAAGTTTTATTCTGCTTCATCGAGAAATGTAATATTTTTATTATTCGCAGAAAAAGTGTAATATTTTATTTCAGTCATACATAAGCTATACCTCAGGCTAATACAGGATATGAGTGTCTGTCAGACCTAAATGACTTATTTAGTTGCACAAAATAGTCCATAAACATGCATGTAAAGCGTCAAACAACTCTGGAACTATACATCAGTGGAACCCAGGAAACAACATATAATAAAACTACAACTTTTATCTTGTAATCAAATTCTTACTTGGAACTCAGTTTGATTTGTGCAAGTGATTTGCTTCTTATTTCAGAATAGTCCTTAGATCATGCAAACAAACACACTATGATATCTACTCAAGATACGAGTACCCATTTCTCTCTCTAAAAATGAGGTATATGAGTATCTATCATACAGAACATACGTGCAAAGCACGTGCCTTAGTAGAAGTCTAGGTGGCTTTGGAACAGCGGATGGAAGTAGAAAAGGATCCACACGAAGGGAGCTAGGGCAGTAGAGCAAGGCAGGTTTCGAAGGAATATATACCTGAGGGTCGTCGGCATGTCGCAAAGATGGCGTCGGGAGGCCGCATCTTGGCCACAATACCCGCAAGGAGGAAGAAGGGGTCGGAGGCCCTCCCGAGCCGGTGCTCTCTCGGAGAGAACGGCACGGCCGCCGATCGGGACGCGCGGGCAGCCGTTGGTCTCCTCCCTCGCTGCCGCCGACAGCGTGAATGATGCACCTACACCCCTGCCCCGGTCGAGGTTGTCCGGCCGGATTTGTGACCAACCGTGAGCTGAGAGAGAGTGTGGCCACCTATGTGTTGCTTAGATCTGGAGAGCATGAGAGAGTGAATGAGAGGAACCCTAGTAAAGCAAGCGCTAAGGCTCCTGCTTTTATATATAGTGGAGTGATTTTGTTGTACCAGCTTCAAAAAAATGCGCTCCTACGTGTACCCGCGAGTGGGTGTGAGAGAACTAGTGCGTGCGTGCACCGCTTCTCTTCGTGAGAGTACAATATACTATGCCCAAAGAAAGTTTGCCGCAAGAGCAATAGTACAAGTGTGTGACGTGTGAGCTAAAATAAAATGTGCGCGCCGTCTTTTGTTTTTTAGAAGTTTTGATGGTAGGGTGTGAAGAGCACATATGTGGATGACGTCTACCTGCAGATAGACGGTGGGTGCGACGTGCGAGTCTGCGAGAGGACTCGGGAGAGTTGTGACTCGTGAGGGTGTGTGTGCGTGAGAGAGGGGGGCACGTATCAATGCAATGCATGTGTCCGTAAATCATTATCCGACAAACGTTCGCCACAAGCCTTTTCCTAACGAACGCCGTAAGGACCATTAGATCGGCATCCGACAGTGTCAGTTTTGCCATGTCATTTAATAGAACAGCCACTCCTTCTACACACAAATCTTCCACGTGAGTGTTAGCAACTGCCGTATGCTCCCTTCGTTCCGAAATGTAGTGCATATAGCTTTATTGAAAATTCGAACCTCGCAAACTTTTACCGAGTTTTCGTGTACCAAATTGCACATGTAGAATACCATGTATATATCATTTCATTCATCTTCGAGAGGTAACTATAAAGTTGTGTGAGGAGTCTACAAAGAAAGACCATCGTATCACCCGCAGCAATTTCAAGCATCCTTTAGTGTCGAGGAATATCATAGGAACTCTATATGATATGATTTTTATAGGATTTTTTTTCCTTTAGAGCCAATTGGTTCATAGGAATAGATTCATATACTCCACATTTCAAAGGAAATAAACATGATATCATTTCTATAGCTTTAGAGCCACTTGGTTCATATGAATGGATTCCTATACTCCCTTAATTTCAAAGGAAAATAAACATTAGCGTATATTCAATAGAAAAGTTCCTATGATATGAACCAAATTACATCTCTTTTCTAATCCCTCCTCATAGGAATTGAGAAACATGTCATCTCTATATTCAATAGAAAAGTTCCTATGATGTGAACCAAATGACATCTCTTTTCCAATACCTACTCATAGGAATTGAGATGCTCCATGTCATCTCTTTCCCTACAACTTCCATGTATACATCTTCTATTCCTAAATAGATAGTACAACCCACTAGTAGCTTTTTCCAAAACATGCAACTATGGCACAAGAACTATATAGTGTGCCAATAACTTTGAAAGATGGTCGCTGGATGAAGCTAACCCGACAGTGCAGAGATAGGCAAATCCGAGCACTACTGGCCGTTGGATATCATCAACATTCCACCAGATCTGCCACATGTACAATTTAGAAGACTCCATGGTTGAACTTAAGCGTAATGCACAAACCTCAAAACACAAGCACTTCTCCTTTGTTCTAGAATCTTCTGTATCATAAATGAATATTTTTTTCTAAATGAATTGCCATTATTTGTTTTTTACTTTATGATTTACTCCCTCCGTTCCAAAACAGATGACCCAATTTTGCACTAACTTTGTACAAAGTTAGTGCAAAGTTGGGTCATCTATTTGGAAAGGAGGGAGTACAATGCACAACCCCATGAATCTTAACATTTTTATAAAACTTATTGATTTTGAATGAGATGAACTATAAGAACTAAGAGAACATCTACATCATGCATATATGACTCAAAGCTTTACATCCTATAGTTTGTATTTATTCATAATTTGGTTTCGAAATCTCATGCGTTCAATACATGTGTACCTTACTAGTTTTGAATAGAGTAGCAAATTTCACGCGGCCCCGGGTATATCAAAATGCAAGGCCCATGCATCATTGCCTTTCGGTCAAACCTACGTCCACAATTTTTTGTACGTACTATATCTCCACTGGTCCCCGAACCCAAAATGCTGCCTCGTTCCTGTAAAACCAAGCGGCCCACACATATTTAAGGCATCGGCTCGAACCTGTTTACTACGACGTGGCCCCGCACGCCGTAGTACTCCTACAAACCATACCGCCGCACTCATCATCAGTTTTCTTCAAGAGGACGAGGGAGAAGCCGATTTGTAGTGGAGGCGCTTTAAAAAAAAAGGATCTATAGTGGAGACCCCTACCCTAGGGTGCCCTAGATAGCTGCCACACGCATCATTGTTTTCTCTTTTCTTTATGCTCTTGCGCCCTAGAGTGAAATGATGGTTGCTTCGTCCGTCTAGCTTAATGCAGGAAAGATGGGGCTTTGTGATTTAACCCCTCGTCGCTCATTTTCTACTAATGCGGCGCTACGACCGGGGTGCCTCCAATTCCAACCGCTGCTCCGAACTGTAATTTGGTGCATCGCACGTGGAACAAGACGGTGGATGAGCCACATGTCGGCCAAAGGGGTCCTGTTAAGTGTGTCGCCATTTCATGTGCGAACTGACCCTGCTTGAGTTGCTACGCCAACACGACAGGAGCAGCCTACCACTTGGTTTTTCTCCTTGGTGAATCCCGACTATATTGATCTAAAAAGATACATGCTGAACTACCCTCTCCGTCTCAGTTTTTTTATTTTTAGGTGTCTCTGTTTATAGGGCCTGCACGTAGTTCTAGGTCATCCATTTGACTAACTAAATATGAGTTACTATGTCACAAAAAGTATATCATTGGATTCATAAGCGGATGTAGTTGTATTTAAAAGTCGAGGGCGGGGCTTTTCCTGCGCGATAGGCGGCGGGGCAGTTCCGCCTAGTCGGTTCGACAGAGACGCGAGAAGACGAGGGAGTAGGCTGCTGCAAACGTAGGGCTGTGTGATTTGACAGCGAGTTACTGTTGGACAGGTGGGGCCCCGTGATTTGACTTGCCATTATCATTTTAACTACGACGCTACGACCGGCGTGAGTCTCCCAGATTCATGACCACCTCCATACAGGTGCCTCTCCCAATGCTCCACCATGTAGTAGAGGCTGGCTCTTGCATGAGAGCCCACTTCTCCACTTTTTCCTTACCTCTCTTTCCTCCACATATGCAAAAATGCCATGTAAAGCGCACTATTGTACTTACTTTTACTTGCTCCTACAGGTGCTTAAGCTTGCCACATAAGCATAAAGTCTGATGTGGCAAGTTAATCAAGAAGAGAGAGGCTAGTTTGGTGACCCAAGGAAGAAACGGTGCTAAGCGCGTGTACCTAGGTGAAAAGACAATTTTGAGTCTATAGCTAATTAAATGAAGCAAACTTAGCAACACCATTTCATTGGAAGAGGTCACTGTCAGTGTCAAAACCGGCGGATCTCGGGTAGGGGGTCCCGAATTGTGCATCTAGGCCGGATGGTAACAGGAGGCAAGGGACATGAAGTTTTACCCAGGTTTGGGCCCTCTCGATGGAGGTAAAACCCTACGTCCTGCTTGATTAATATTGATGATATGGGTAGTAAAAGAGTAGATCTACCACGAGATCGGAGAGGCTAAACCCTAGAAGCTAGCCTATGGTATGATTGTTGTTGGGTATCTTGTCCTACGGACTAAAACCCTCCGGTTTATATAGGCACCGGAGAGGGTTAGGGTTACACAAAGTCGGTTACAATAGTAGGGGATCTACATATCCGTATCGCCAAGCTTGCCTTCCACGCCAAGGAAAGTCGCTTCCGGACACGGGACGAAGTCTTCAATCTTGTATCTTCATAGTCCAGGAGTCCGGCCGAAGGTATAGTCCGGCCATCCGGACACCCCCTAATCCAGGACTCCCTCAGTAGCCCCCGAACCAGGCTTCAATGACGATGAGTCTGGCGCGCAGATTGTCTTCGACATTGCAAGGCGGGTTCTCCTCCAAATTCCGTGTACCAGTTGAATAAAGTCCGGTTTCTTGTAGATGTTGCGCTCTTTGGCTTCTACGCCCAATAATGGCCGCTTCCCACGTGTCAAACGAATATGAAAAGTCTGAGTGTTTTTACATTCACACCCCTAGCCGCGTAAATGAGCTGACCTATTTAAGGGGACGAGGATTTAGATCCAAACCACATCTTCCCCCCTCCGCGAGTGTTCATCAGAGCGCATCCGACAACGGTCCATTCCACCATGGCCAACCGTCGCAACTCCTCCTCTCGCCCTTCCAGCCCTCAGCCTGGATATTGGGAGAGATGCTCCATCCCGCATAGCGAGCTAGTGACGCTCCAGACCAAGGGATTTCTCCCCCAGCCTATATGGTCCCGGTTCGAGCCGGCCTTGCCATCTATAATGGCGGAGAGCAAGCGGAGAGTGCCCCTAATCCCTCCAAAGGAGAGCGGGTGTGCCTCGTCCCTTATTTAATAAGGGGGCTCGGATTTCCAATCCATCCATTTCTCCGGGGGCTCCTGGAGTTCTATGGCCTCCACCTACACAATCTCACGCCTGCCTCCCTATTGCATATCACGGGCTTCGTAGCCCTCTGCGAGCTGTTTTTGGGTATCGAGGCTCATTTCGGGCTATGGAAAAGGTTATTATGCCTTGTGCCCCGCTCTAAGGAGGGGTCAATGTATCAAGTGGGCGGAGCCGAAGTGTGGCGCATCACCGGGACCGGATATCTATCTGGAACCCCAAAGAAGGCGTCCAAAGACTGGCCCTCTGAATGGTTTTATATAGAGGATGTCCCGCTGCCGGATCCTGTTCGGATTGGGCTCCCTGAGTTCTACAGTGCTCCCTTAAAGAAGCGCCTAAGCTGGCGTCCATGGAGCCCTCAGAGGGAAAGTGACAGACCATAATCGGGGTTATGGCCGAATGCATCATGCGGGGGGTGCAACCGCTTCAGTATAGAAGCCACCCCATGTGGGACTTCAACGGGGAGGACGACGCCACCCGCTACGGCCGTAAGGGGCCGGATTCAGCTACCGCTCTACTAAAGATCTTGTCCACTTTGTATAAGGGAGAAGAGGAGGAATTTCTCCGCGTCAACCCACAGGGTGGATTCTCTATGCACAATCCCCCAAGCTGGGTAAGCGGTCGCATTTACTTGCCCATCCGTTTTGTATTCCCATTGTTAAATATTCAGTCTGACGACTTCAATGCAGGAACTGTGCCGGGCTGTTAAGGAAATAAGCAGACCTCCTCCACAACCCGAGGACCCAGGACGGTCCCTCGACCCGGCCTCTCAAGAGGATCCGGACATATCTATGGAGCTGATTGATGGAGTGTTCCATCAATTGAGCAAGGACAACGCCTTGGTGGCCATTACGACCGATTACCAGGGATAATCCCGGCCTCCCAGGTAACTGAGATCGAAGCCCCAATACCCTGAATAGGTGTTCGCCCTCTTGTGTTTTCAGTTTCCTGATTACAACCAAACTTTGCAGGGGAGGTTTTTGAGGCGGAAGGCCGAACCTGCGGCGACAAGCCAACGAGGGGCCGCAGGGCTCCGCGGGCAGAAAAGAAGTGCAGTTCGGGCCGAGGCGTCAGCGCAAAGGTATGGCGCGCCATCTTATCCCAGGTGTTATACCTTGGAGGCACATTGACACTCGTGCTCTCTTCAGGACAAAGAGACCTCGCCAGACTATATCTGGAGAGGCTTCCAATCACGCCTCCACCAGCCAGGCTCCAAAGCCTGGTCCGGAGGCGGAGGCGAATGCAAGGCGCGCACCAGACGCTCCTCCGACGAAGGATGTGGACGGGTTGTCTGCCACCAACTCTGAGGTGGAGAGTGCCATGAACCACAGGCGTCGCCGGACAATCCTTCGCGATGCTTGTTTCTCCCAAGGGGCGTTAGATGCCTTCAACTCGGGAGATGCGTACCTCCGTGCCGCTCAAAATGGTCTAGCCAGAGCCACGGAGCAATATGTAAAAGACATACGGATAAGAAAATTTTGGTAATTATATATATATATATACCAGTAGCCCCCCGAGACTTGAAATAGTTAGAATAACTTATTTAAGGATCATTTGTTATGCAGGTTCTTACAGAAAAGAATTCCCTACTGTCCAGGGAGCTGGAAGAGTGCAAGGCCCAACTTGAGGCCGCACTAGCCGCAGCAGGGGAGCCCAAGGAGACCCCCTCTGGTAATATACACTTTGAAAGATAAGTATTTTGCGAAGCACGACATGGGTGCGAATCTGACAAATGAAATTGCAGATGGCGCCGGATTGAATCCGGAAAGGCAACACCTCCTACGCCAGCTAAAGGCTGGTGAGAAGGTGCTGACAAAGGTGAGGCGGGAGAAGAACGATCTCCAATATGCCAACACCAAGCTGGGTGTCGAGCTGAAAGATGTTTGTGCCCAGCTGTCAGACTCCGTGAAGGAGAATCAGCGGCTTCGGCGCGGCATATTTAGTAAGTTCTTGAACGAACCTTTGAAAGAAAGTTCGGCGGGGAAGTCGACTAACAGAGCAATGTCTGTAGGTGTGCTAACAGGTTGTCCTGCAGAGGAGATGCGCGGTTCTATGGGTGACCTTCTTCCCGAGCTCTCGCAACTGCTCGATCGATTTCGGTAGGCGATGCAAGGCGTCGCCCAGGCCCTGTGGACATCCATCTCCATGCCCGAAGGTCTTGGAGAGCTTGCGGAGACGCTAAAGGGAGCACGGCGGCGCTTCCGGTTGTGGAATATATCAGCCTGCCGTCAAGGCGCTAAGGAGGCCTGGGCCATGGTGAAGATGCGGTACACAAAGGCTGACCCCAACCACATGGCCAAGGTCGGTCCTGTAGGGCCCGATGGGAAGGAGATCCCTGTAAGCTTAGTATACGGCCAAGTAGAGTTGGCCGCAAAGTATATGCCCATGTTTTTGCACCAGAGTTTTACCTCGTCGGCCGTAAAGTTCATGCCGTTATCCGTGATGATGCTGTGGGGGACGCCGTAACGGTGTACAATCCCGGATATAAAGTTTATCACTGGTCTGGATTCGGCCGTCTTACCAGGCTTGGCTTCTATCCATTTGGTGAACTTATCCACCATGACCAGTAAGTATTTTTGCATGTGGGTTCCGCCTTTAAGGGGTCCAACCATGTCAAGCCCCCAGACTGCGAAGGGCCAAGTGATGGGGATAGTTTGGAGGGAGGTGGGTGGCTTATGGCTTTGGTTTGCAAAGAGCTGGCAACCAGTGCATCGTTGGACTAAGTCCTGAGCGTCTGCCCGGGCCGTCGGCCAATAAAAGCCTGTACGGAAGTCCTTGCTTATAAGGGACCGAGCTGCAGCGTGATGTCCGCCGAGTCCGGCGTGAATTTCAGCCAGGAGGTTCCGCCCCTCCTCTTCGCAGATGCACCTTTGAAGGACTCCGGTAGTGCTTTTCTTATAAAGCTCTCCCTCGTGGACTCTGTAGGCTTTGGATCGCCGCACTATGCATCGTGCCTCATTTTGGTCCTCGGGGAGTTCCTGCCTAGTAAGGTAGGCGAGGAATGGTTCTGTCCACGGGGCGATGACGGCCATTATTACGTGGGCTGAAGGTATTATTTCATTGGCAGAGCCTCCGATTGTGTCAGAATTTTCGGTGTCGGGCAGTGCGTTGGGTCCGAGATGTTATTGTTCGGCTCCCCTTCCCATACCATGGATGGCTTGAACAGCCTTTCCAAGAAGATGTTGGGGGGGGGACTACATCGCGTTTTGCGCAGATGCGTGCCAGAACATCTGCCGCCTGATTATTTTCTCGGGCTATATGGTGAAATTGAAGCCCCTCGAACTGAGCTGGCATTTTTAGGACGGCGTTGCGGTAAGCTGCCATTTTTGGATCCTTGGTATCGAAGTCTCCATTTATTTGGGATATTGCGAGGTTCGAGTCCCCGCGCACCTCTAGGCATTGAATGCCCATGGATACTACCATCCGGTGACCATGTAAAAGGGCCTCATATTCGGCTGCATTGTTGCAGTCCGTGTACATAATCTGGAGTACGTATTGAACTGTGTCTCCTATGGGGGACGTCAAAACGACGCCAGCCCCCAGTCCGGCCAACATCTTGGAGCCGTCGAAATGCATGATCCAATTTGAATATGTGCCGTACTCTTTAGGGAGTTCGGTCTCCGTCCATTCTGCGACGAAGTCGGCCAAGACTTGCGACTTGATGGCTCGCCGTGGCTTATAAGTTATGTCGAATGGGAGGAGCTCAATGGCCCATTTTGCAATCCGGCCCATTGCATCACGGTTGTTTATAATATCGTTAAGTGGTACTTCCGAGGCGACTGTTATTGAACACTCTTGAAATTAGTGTCGTAGCTTCCGAGATGCTATGAATACCGCGTATGCAATCTTTTGATAACGTGGGTACCGTGATTTGCAGGGAGTGAGGACAGTGGACACATAATAGACCGGCTTTTGAAGGGGGAATTTGTGTCCGTCCGCTTCTCGTTCGACGACAAGCACTGCGCTTACAACCTGATGTGTTGCTGCAATGTATAATAGCATTGGTTCGCCAATGTTTGGCGCGGCCAGGACTGGGTTTGTTGCCAGTATGGCTTTTATTTCATCGAGTCCGACCGTGGCTGCATCCGTCCATTCGTAGTGTTCGTTGCGCCGAAGGAGGCAGTAAAGGGGTAGGGCCTTTTCTCCCAAGCGGGAGATAAAGCGGCTTAGAGCCGCCACGCATCCGGTTAACTTTTGTATTTGTTTGAGGTCCTTTGGGATATCCAGTTGCGATAGAGCTCGGATCTTGGCTGGATTTGCTTCAATTCCTCTACCGGATACAATAAAGCCTAAGAGCTTTCCGGCTGGAATGCCGAAAACGCATTTTTCCGGGTTGAGCTTGATGTCGTATGTTCGGAGGTTATCAAATGTGAGCCTGAAGTCGTCTACTAGAGATTCGACATGTCTTGTTTTGACGACCACATCATCTACATATGCCTCCACTATTTTGCCGATCTGGTTTGCCAGACATGTCTGAATCATGCGCTAATATGTTGCGCCGGCGTTTTTGAGCCCGAAGGGCATCGTGTTGAAGCAGAATGGCCGTATGGTGTGATAAATGCCGTTGTGGCTTGGTCTGGTTCTGCCATCTTGATTTGATGGTAGCCAGAATATGCGTCGAGGAAACACAACGAATCGTGTCCTGCGGTAGCGTCGATAATTTGATCGATGCGGGGGAGGGGGAAGGGATCCTTTGGGCAAGCTTTGTTAAGGTCTTTAAAATCAACACACAGGCGCCAGGATTTGTCCTTCTTTGGTACCATCACCAGGTTTGCTAGCCAGTCCGGATGTTTTATATCTCTGATGAATCCGGCCTCCAATAGCTTTGCTAGCTCCTCTCCCATGGCCTGTCTCTCAGGTTCGGAAAAACGCCGAAGAGCCTGTTTGACAGGTTTGAATCCTATTTGGATATTTAAGCTGTGCTCGGTCAGCCTGCATGGGATTCCTGGCATGTCTGAAGGGTGCCAGGCGAAAATGTCCCAGTTCTCTCGTAGGAACTCTCGCAGTGCGGCGTCTACATCAGGGTTTAACTGTACCCCGATGGAAGCTGTTTTATTGGGGTCCGTTGGATGGACTTGGAATTTGACTATTTCGTCCGCTGGTTTAAAGGAGGTGGACTTGGATCTTTTGTCGAGTACCACATCGTTCCTATTCACCGTGGAGCGCACCGTAGTCAGTTCCTCAGTCGCTAGGGCTTCGGATAGTGCCTCGAGGGCCAGTGCGACTGTCTTGTTTTTGGCGCGGAGTGCTATGTCCGGATCACTAGCAAGAGTGATGATCCCGTTAGGCCCGGGAATCTTGAGCTTCATGTACCCGTAATGGGGTATTGCTTGGAAGATTGTAAACGCTTCCCGCCCTAGCAGAGCGTGATAACCGCTGCTGAACGGAGCCACATGGAACGTGATCTCTTCGGACATGTAATTATCCGGCGTGCCGAACACCACATCTAGTGTGATTTTTCCTGTACAGTGTGCTTCCCGACTGGGGATTATTCCTCTAAAGGTTGTGCTACTTCGCTCAATGCGGTTCCAGTCTATTTCCATTTTTTGAAGGGTTTCCTCATAAATGAGGTTCAATCCACTGCCGCCGTCCATGAGTACCTTGGTAAGACGAAAGCCGTCCACTATTGGACTGAGGACCAATGTGGCTGGTGCTCGGGCTGTTCGGAATTTAGGTTCATCACTAGCGTTAAAGGTAATAGCCGTGTCACTCCATGGGTTTATTGTTGCTACTTGGTAGACTTCGGCAAGGCTGCGGAGTGTCCTTTTTTGCATATTATATGATGCGAAAGTCTCGAAGACTGTTAATACCGTATTGGTGTCTCTGGGGTGGCTTTCTATGGTCTCCGGAATTAGGAGATTTTCGCCAATTTTGGCCACCTGCCGGAGTATCCAACATGCTCTAAGGCTGTGAGCTGGTGTGGCATCCTCTGTACTGTGAATTTTACAGGGACCATTAAGCCATCCTTCCAGTATGGTTCCATGCCCTGTAGAGGATTTTTGCTTTTTGGTGTTTGACCCGGGTGTCTGGCGATGATGCACCCTTTTATTTCGGACTGGGTTTGTATTCAGGTCCGGATCGTCCCAAAATTTTATTTCAGTTTTCCAGGCACTTTCCATCGCACAGTACTTTCATACGATAGACGCCAAGTCAGCGAAGCGTGTAATATCACGGCGACTTATGGTGTTGAGGATTCCCTTGTCCATGCAATTATTACAAAAGATTGAGATTGCATCTTCCTCGCGGCAGTCCTTTATCCTGTTCTTGACCAGGAGGAATCTGGCCCAGTAATGATGTACTGTTTCATCGGGCTCTTGCCTAATTTGGGATAGATCGCTTATGTTCGGGTGGGTGGGCGGAATTAAATCCGAAGCCTCACCCCATCTGAGGCTCAGAGGTCGAGGAATTTCCGAACTCGAAAATTTGGATTCCTGGATGCTATCCAACGAATCTAGCCCGTCGCCTGACTCTAAGTTCAGGTCTTGAGTGGTATCCTCCCCTCCGCGGGTATCCGGTTTGGAGGGATCGGGAATCCGGACGTAGCTAGTCCTTAAGATAGATGAAGGGTCGCCGCACTGTCCCTCTACCATGGCAACGTGATGGGTGACTTGGGGAGAGTTAATCTCTCTCAGATCGGGTTTAGGCCCAATCCGGTCGTAATTCGTAGCGACTCCCAGGGCGGCGATGCGATCCAAGAGCTCGTTTATTGAGGAGAGCTCCATTGGATCTAACTGCTCGGCGAGTTCCGAGCTGACATGAAGATTATTTTCGATGGCTCGAGAGCTCATTGTCGGTGCAGAAGCCGAATAGGCGGTCATAAGAAAACCACCTAGCCGGAGGGTTTGGCCGACAGCCAAAGCTCCCTTAGCAACGGTGCCGTCTTTAAAGACGGGGTGAGGCATCCTTCCTGATGGCGACGACACAAAGGAACTCTCAATGAAAGCACCAATGTCGGTGTCAAAACCGGCGTATCTCGGGTAGGGGGTCCCGAACTGTTCGTCTAGGCCGGATGGTAACAGGAGGCAAGGGACACGAAGTTTTACCCAGGTTCGGGCCCTCTCGATGGAGGTAAAACCCTACGTCCTGCTTGATTAATATTGATGATATGGGTAGTACAAGAGTACATCTACCATGAGATCGGAGAGGCTAAACCCTAGAAGCTAGCCTATGGTATGATTGTTGTTGGGTATCTTGTCCTACGGACTAAAACCCTCCGGTTTATATAGGCACCGGAGAGGGTTAGGGTTACACAAAGTCGGTTACAATAGTAGGAGATCTACATATCCGTATCGCCAAGCTTGCCTTCCACACCAAGGAAAGTCCCTTCCGGACACGAGACGAAGTCTTCAATCTTGTATCTTCATAGTCCCGGAGTCCGGCCGAAGGTATAGTCCGGCCATCCGGACACCCCCTAATCCAGGACTCCCTCAGTCACTCCTTGGCAAATGCAATAAATACACGAGCTTAGCACCGTTTCTTCCTTGAGTACGAAGAAAGAGATAGAGAGGAGTTAACAAATACACTTATAGCCAACCTTGTTGTAGTATGAGTGACTAAGTGATGACTATGTATGAGATGCCAACATCAGATAGCCTAACGCACCGTGTTAAATATCCAAGGGCGCGACCGCACGAGCGACGCGATGGTCATGGTAGGCGCGACCATGATACGGGCTGCTGGCAGCCCTTGGATCTAAGATCAAACGGTCGCATGCTAAGTTGCTGAAAATTTGTAGAATAACCCTCCAGGATAGGATATTCACCCATAGGTCTAGAATCACACCATGCAACCGTTCGATCTCAGATCCAAGGGCTCTCGGAAGCCCGTATCATGGGAGAATGGAAAGCCACTACGCTATCGTTCGCACGCTGGCAGTTCGCTCCTACTCGTCCCCGCACGTCCTTCAATACTACGGCGGTTCGCTCCTAGTCATCCCGTCCATTCACATTACGACAGTTCCACTAATCCTAACCCTCCTCCCAAATCCATGGTGTCCCAAATCTCCACGATCGGCGGTGAGTACAAGGTTAGAACCATCACCGGCGATGAGTTCGACGTCATCTACACCCGTTCTTCCGCGACGGTGAAAGGATGCCTTTCTCGCTTCAGACGCATGTTCTAAGACTCAGATGATGAGTGGGTCGCTGGGCTAGATGTTGAGTACACCACAGTCCTGGGACGAGACAAGGATCTAAAGGACGAAGAGAGGAAGAAGCCCGCCGTGATCCAGCTTTGCGTGCATGACTTATGCTTGGTCTACCACATATGCCATGCCAACGTTGAGTGCTAGGATTTTAAGGACTTCCTCAAGAGAGACCTAGTCAAATTCGTTACTGTAGACTTTGGTAACGACAAAGACGTCCTGCATCGGATAGGCCTCGTTGTAGGCAACACCTTCGACCTCCAAAAGAATCGGTTGGTGTCCTCTTGTCAGCCTTCAATGCTGACCCTGGCAGGAGCCATGGTTCATCCTTCATACGGTAAACTGGAGAAACCTCATTACACGTTTCATCGTCATGCATGGCAGCGGAATGTACTAGATATAGACCACATCCACTACGCTGCAATGGATGGCTACCTTTGCTTCAATATCTACAAGAGTTGGATGAAGAGCAACAACCAAGTGTGCGGTTCAAGCAAAGAAGTATCGGCCAAGAGGAAGAGGGACAAGGACGAAGTCGAGGACGTGGACGAGGACTCCGAGTAAGGTGGCAGTGTCGTTGCTCATGCTGGTTCTAATGTAGTGTCTACCGGAATAGTTGCAAAGTTTAATTTCAGGTGTGCTTAATTTAATTTGAGGGGTGTGTTGTGCTGAGCCCCCAGGAGAACTATGTTATGTTTCTTCTCGTTACTTTAACTCTTCAGTACGTACATACTAGTATTTCTTACATTTCATCTTTTAGTTGGTATATTACTACCACTCGTTTCTTCACATTATATACGTACAATATATATGGCCAACATCATATAGCCAGCAGTTTAGTTGTCAAAGAATTTCAGGGTGCTTAGTTTTGTCAAAGAATTCCAGGATGCTTTAGAGGGTGCTTGGATCCAAGGGACTTATTTTAGTCTGACTAAAAATAGTCTCTTTAAGAGGCTAAAGTTCCAAGCAGCCCTGACTAAGGCTGGTTGTAATGGGGAGTATCATATACTAGTATCATCCATATGATACTAGTGTATGATACTACCTCCCTAATGCATAGTATCACATATTAGTATCATGTAGTACTCTATTTATTGCCATGCATGACACAAAGTAGCATAGCATTTATTATGATACGGTATCATGATATGATACTCCACCCTCTCTTACTTCATTTAATACTATGACACCTCATCAAAATTGCCTAGTTGGCATGCATGACACTAGTTATGATACTACCATTACGACCAGCCTAAAGAGGGGCTAAAACTAGTCCTGAGACTAAATTTTTTTAGTTAGGGGTACCCCTACTAAAATGTGGATTAGTCCTCTCTCTACTCATTTAACTCCTCTCCTTTAACACAGGCGAGTTTTGGATTGGAGGGTTTGGAGGATAATAAATGTTCATTAACTTGATTTTAGCCTTTTTAGTATTTGGATCCAAGCATGGGTGAGGCTAGCATGTTTTAGTCCCAGTACTTTTAGTCATGGGACTAAAATGTACCCAAGCACCCTCTTAGTTTTATTTAAGGGATGGGTTGTGCTGGACACCATTATTGTGACTAGCCTTTTTAATAGTACTATATGCATAATTTGGCGACGAGCATTCTCTATATGTACCACCTTTTTTTAAATTTCAATTTTTGCTCCATGGCGCAATCCATCGATAGTACTGCTGTACAAAAGTATACATTTTTTAAAAAGCTAGAGTATTGTTCATCAGATATATAGCCAGTTAAATTCTCAACCTAGAACGACGTGCATGCCATGTAGTAAACCGATACGGAGGAAGTATAGTAAAAATGAGGTGATTTTACTGAGCGATCCGCGGGGGAGCATGGCCTGTCATGCGGTCCCACGTGTCATGATGTACCAAGGCGATGCGCGTGTCCCTCTTGAGGCAGAAGCAATACTAGTACGTGGTTTGAGATGATGGCGAACCGAAGTGTGAAATAATGGTTGCTTCGTCCTTCTGGGAAAGTGCGGCATTGTGATTTGACGTCTCATTGCTCATTACTACTACTGGGCCGGTACGAGTGGGGTGCGTCCCCCCTGCTGTTCTGCACTGTTATTTGGTGCTTGACACGTCGACCCGGTTGCTATATGTCCCACATGTCGGCGACAGGAAGTACAAAATTCATGAAAGGGAGCGACTTAGTTTTGGAAAAATCTGTTTTTTACGGAGTATGTACCCACTAGGGTTTATAGGGCTCATCTAAAAAACATTCGTTTTTCCGTTTGATAAGTCTCAATTGTACTATACTAGTAGTAGTACCATTACATGTTGGATTTCGAGGTGCGTTAGATCACCCGACGCAAGCAGTGTCAAGAGGAAACTAACCAATGCATGTACAAGTTCATGGAAATTTAGTGGTCATTCATGCATTCGTTCTAATTAATGCCTCGATAAACATAACTCCTTGAGAAAAACGAGCGTACTAATTACTTGTGCAAAATACAAAATTAATTCGACCACTCACCGTCTACCTTGGTTGGAGAGATTTTGAAATTGAGCCATAAACTGGAAAGGAGGGAGTAGTAACTTTTGTCTCGATTACTATTTGCGGCCTTGTATAGATGCAAAATGTATTTTTTTATAGTGGCCTTGTATAAGTAAATGGAGGGAGTACTAACCAAAGTACGTAGTAGGGACGAGGAGTAAACGGAGGGAGTAGTAAAATTTTCTCCTCATGCTGCGAGCCGTCGCACGCGTGGGCGAGGGAGCGGGCGTAAGGCGTACTAGTAAGCAAGCTTCACCTCATCCTGCGAGCCACCGCACCTGTGGGCGGGGGAGACGGTGTACTAAGCAAGCTTCTCCTTGTTCTGCGAGTTGACGGGACACATCAAAAGTACTCCAGTGTATAGATCCTTGCATCTAAGGTAGGCCCCACATGGTTTGCCTCTTTTTTTAATTTAACATAACGAGTCAAGTCACAATTTGTTTGTTCACCCGTGGTAGACGATCCTCCCTCCACCAAGTGGACAACCAGTACACGTGCCAAATTACCACGTGGGCTGCCTTTTTCATACAGAAATGAGCTCCACCATGTACCCGCGTGGGTGTGGTTGGGAAAGAGACAGGAGTATGTGCGCCATGCGTGCACCTCTTCTCTTCGTGCATGCCCCCCACCTACGTGGGCGTGTGTGAGAGAGATACAAACCTAGACATAATGCGCTGTCCATCCCCATGCCTCCGCCCAGTCCGACCACCAGTCACCACCACGCCCCACTCCTCCTCACCTTATCTCTCATCTTTCTCCCTCCATTTTTATATACAAGGGTCCACTATCAAAATTACAATTTGCAGATATACAAGGCCACTAACACTAATCGATGCAATATTAATGGTGTTTGCCTCGTGGTACTAGCAAAGGAGGACATTAGTTATCCCTTGCATGCATGCGTGAGTTTGTAAAAAATATGCATCTTGATGTTCCATGGAATGCACGGGCATCTTGCTAGTCCATGAAAACAACACATGGCAAAATTCCACGGCTTGGGGAGGCAACTGGCTCCGTCGGGCAAGGGGAGGGAGGTGGATCAGCGAGCTGCATAGCTCGTATCCGGCGGGCTACCCAGCCGGCTTGGATGCGGAATAACTACTCTTCGTAAGCCATTGTAAGAGTGGACAAAATGGTGGAGGAGATAGGGGAGCGGCCCGGTCATGAACGGACGTGTGTCCAGAGTGGGTTTCTCGGCTTCCACACGGGCGGGTTTCATGGAGGCGTTTGAATGCGGCATGGAGGCGTGTTCAGCCGGGCATGCCGCGAGTGGCGCCCTCGACTCTGACCTAGGACACCGCGCCGTTCTTCCACTGACATGTGAGCTCTTTGGGTGCATGGCATGCATGTCAGTGACCCAACCTAGGCAGCGCACAGCAGAGGAACCTTTGGTTGACCAGGGCGATCAGAAGCGGGCATTTCATAAACCGATGATTGTTCATTGAGTGTGACGTCATCTTTTTCATGTAGATAAGCCTGCTATGTTGATAGCCCGTTCGATACGTTGTGATTCATAAAGACCGCTGCAAACATCAATGTTCTGCTTATCACACATAAGATTGATTAATACCCGTAACAATCTATGTCCTTAACAAAGGGTGCATGCACGTATAGGTTGAACGTGTGTCTTGCGTCATGTGCTGTGTGCATGCAGGCGTGCGAGTGTTGCGTGCGTGCAAGGGTACGTTTCAGTGTTGCATGCATGGGTGCATACGTGCGTGTGTTCGTGAGTGCATGTGTACGTGTCAGTGTTGCACGCCAGCATGCATGCGTGTGTATGTGTTAGTGTTGCACGCCTACATGTGTGCGTGTCTTGCGTGCGTGCATGTGCACGTGCGGGGTGAGGCTACACGTTAGTCGAATGACTTTTTCATCTCTGTTCATTAGATTTTCCAGCCGTTGGATACGAAATCAAGGGCCTCCAGTTTATCATCAAACTCCACCCCCCAGAGCCACCAGCCACCACCGGCCGAACCGCCAGCCCCCACCGCCCACGGCCGGCCCGCCCTCCCCAAAACCACTCATTTATTACCATTTTTGTCCTTCATATACGCGTTGACGGGTGGGCCCTATGGTAATGTGCGCTGCTGAATGTGGACCGTTTGACTGGTCAATTGATCGTGTTATCAACAAATTACGGAGCTGTATGGTGAGCCAGTGACCTTATGATCACCCTAAAATGTGACACCCCAAAATTTTGGCCTTGTTTTATTAAATTAAAATTTTTGCCAGGAATTAAAACTTTTATTTTCTAGGCTCCCTTTTGATTTCTTTTGAACCATTTTCTCCCTTGTTATTATAGAGTTTTTCCTCAAAGTGAAAACCTTCCAAATAAGTTATTGGACTTGTTTAACCTCTCAAGAAAAACTTTTCTTTTATCAGTATAACTAATTACTTAATCAATCTACTTGATCTTTATTTTCTTGAAAAATGGTTTTCCAAGGTTATATGGCCATATTTGAACTACAACCATTTGATAAATTCACTTAAAATTCCAACCAAAATTTGGAGATGTCATGTGATGTTTTTAAATCACTTTTGTACAAAAATATCTCTTATTCATGAAATATTTTGAGCTCTACACTCAATTTTTCTTCTCTGGTCCAGAGTGCAATTTGCACTACAACCCATTTAAATATTTCTTTCTGACCTCCACAAAAATTATGGGATGTTGGTAGTAGCATATGATTCAACTTTATGCAAAAACCTAGTGCTGTTCTTTGAAAATTTTTAGTGAATCAACCTCTTTTCCATTCTGGTCCAGCCTTGTGATTTCTACTGCAACCCTATTTAATTTTGCTCCAAAGATCTTGTGCTTTCACCTACTTGTAGACAGCCCTACCAAACCTCTAAGTCCAGGAGCATGCACCCATTGGCATATTTTTGGTTCATGAAATAATGTCATTTATTTCCTGTCCAGAATTGAAGTTTTGCAAAACTTGCACTAACAAGTTTGTGCTTTTCACAAACTAACCTCACCACTCTCTCTTGCATCTAAGGAGACCCTGATCTGGAGAATTTGGCCACCCCAAGAAGAGCCTAGGTACCTGTGGCATTTTGTCAAACACCCTGAGTGCATAGCCAGATTTGGCATGGATTCAAGTTTACATTGTGAACTTGGCCACCTGACCTAACCACCCTGTCCATTCACCCTCTAACTAACCCTAACCTAGCCCTGTTTCTTCCCAACCTCAACCGCGACCTCTAGCGTGCTCTGGCATTGTGTCGAGCACATCCCCAGCCTCGCCACGATGCCCTGCAGCTACAGAATGGCGGTCGCCGGAGAGCTTATCCACGGCCGCCGCGGAACCGCCTTGCCACGCCTATAAAAGGAGGCCCCGAACCCATTCAAGCACATAGGCAACCTTAGAATGCTCCCCTAGTTCTCCCGTGGCAGCCAATCGACCCGGGGGAGGTCTTCTTCCCCACCTCCGGCAACAACAGCCGCCGCCATGGCCCCAGCTCTTCCAGCACCACCAAGGCCTCTCCCTCTCCGTTCTCTCCACCAAGAACTCCCCCTTCCCTCCGTGAACCCATCCCCCTACCCGATTTTGATCGGGAACCACCGTAGCCCCAATCACACTCTGCTCCCGAAGCTCCCTCCGCCGCGAGACTCACCACCGACGACCCCGTCCACCCCCGAGACCGTAACACCCACCGGCGGGACCGCCTCGACCCCCTGAGCCCGTGGATGGCTTCGTTTTCTTGAACGGAGCCGCCATTCGCCGGCGGCGATCGCCGGAGTTCCGCCTCCGCTCAGGACAGAGAAAGAGGAGGGAGAAGACTGGTCAAACCTGACAAGTGGGCCCCTTGGACCCACTGTCAGTGACCCTGCGCCTATCCACATGGGTTAAGTGAAGGCGTAATCCATCCAGTACGTTTCCCCCGCTCCGAAAGCGTATTCCTCTCTGAAACGTTTTTCTTTTTCCTGATTTTATTAAAAGCAGATTTTGACCACAACTTTGACTGCCTATAACTTTTTATATATAACTCCAAATGAATTGATTCTTTTTCCTACATCTCTCAAATTCTGTCTAGTTTATTTTAAGATTTATTTGAAAATTTTCCAAACAACTTTTTTGTACTGTTTTTGAAATATGTGTTATTTGCATATTTTTGGAAATAGGATTTTTTGGGAGAGAAGGAAGCTTTCAAAAATTTTGGAGAGCACCCCCACCTCTCCACACCATTAAAGGCAAGCATTCTGAACCCCGGAATAATATTTTTGGTGTGCTAGTTGACACGTTTATAACACCACCTTATATCGGAGAACTTGTTATTTCATGTGATATGATCATTTGCATGAAGGCATATTAGTGATTTCCTTGCTGTTGGAATGAATATACTTGTGATGGTAATCACCCTCATGTGCCTTGCATGCATGCCGGAAAGTAATCCGGGAAAGCCTCTGCCTTGGGTAGGAGTGAGCTTGTCGCCGGTCCCCGTCAGTTATGTCCGGTATGGCATGGTAAGGTATATTGAGTGGTGATTTTGTTGATTGAAATATATTTGTTAACATGTCATGCAGGGAACTTATAAACCTCCTGAGTCGACCGTAGACCGAGTCTTGTTTCCAGTAACCCCCATACTTGCCTCGTACTACCACTCGTCCCTGCCGCAGGTAGGGTATGGTTCAGTAAGTCGTCAACCCCTTTCAAGCACACACCGTACAGAGAGGCCATGGTGGAAGATATCGGTTGTAGCCGGTAGGCATGCCACCTGGTCCGGGGGCATGGGTGTTTCCGGTTGGGACCGAGAGGGGAGGCCACCCCTTAGAGCGCGCGATATAAATTTGATCCCATGCTACGCGAGGTTGTAGCCTCCCCACTTAGAGTTTTGCTTAACAAGTGTTGTGGGTGATTCCAGACACCGATGAGTTAAGCTGGTGTGTGCAAGTTAGGCGTGTTTTCTACTAAAAGACCGTAAACGGAATTAGTCCCGATGGACTAAAGGAATCCGTTACTCGTGGGTAAAGAGTACACCCTCTGCAGAGATTAAAACCTATTCGAATAGCCGTGTCCATGGTTAAGGATTACAGTCTGGGATGGGTCAAGTGTTGGTCTTAGTGTCGGTCTTCGGAGGAGAGATTGTTAAAACCAGAACTTGGACCGTGACTTGTGACTTGTGAAGATTATGATTATTATCTTGTGATGGACTAACCCGTTGCATTATTTATATTATCGAGTATCCCTGGGACGGTTCTACCTCCTGGATATTCATTGTGATTATTTATCTTGTAAGCCCTTTATGTGGTGTCGCTCAGACGCCCGACTGTGGCATTTCTTTTAAAGCCCTTTATGTGGTGTCTCTCAGACGCCCGACTGTGGCATTTCTTTTAAAGCCCTTTATGTGGTGTCGCTCAGACGCCCGACTGTGGCATTTCTTTTAAAGCCCTTTATGTGGTGTCGCTCAGACGCCCGACTGTGGCATTTCTTTTAAAGCCCTTTATGTGGTGTCGCTCAGACGCCCGACTGCGGCATTTTATTCCCACTCTATTACTGCTTATTCATGTTGCATGATAATAACCTGCTTGCATGCATAAAAGATGTTTTATTTATGACTGGCGATGTGATCATATAATTTTTCAGTGCATGATTATCAATTATATTATACCTGTGTTCTTAATGTTTGCGAGTACATTCAAAGTACTCACTGGCATGTCCCTGGCTATTGTCTTGGCCAGATTTCTGCTTGGAGAGGAGCGTGACGATGACAGCCTCGAGACCTAAGCAACGGTGATAGCAGCCTCGCGAAGATAGGAGTTAACCTGGTCAGCTGTTCCTGTGGGAAATGGAGTCCCATAGACACTGATGGCTCACAAGCCGCTTCCGTCATCAACCACTAGAAACATTTTGTTGTACTCACAGGCTAGAATGGTCTTGTACTACATATTTTGTATTCTACTTGGAATTTCTGTATCAAGTTGGAGCCTCATCAGCTAACAGTAATCCTGGGGCTGATGAGCACGACGGTCTTTTTCTGGAATTTAAAACCCGGAAAACCCGGTCGTGACAGACTTGGTATCAGAGCCAGGCTGACCATTGGCTAATCCTATCTTAGCCGGGTCTATAAACTTAGGCAAACCAACCCACCAAACCATAACCAAACCCCAGCCAAGCTTCCCGTGCAAGATAGCCACATAGTGACCCAACACCTTTTTGGCAGTCGGTGCCCAACCTATCAACCTAACCTGTCGCTCATGCGCCAGTGATCGAATCCTGAATAGTCCTTTCTCGCAAGCGTGCAAAGGAAGACTCCGTCCCCTTTTTCCTATAAAAAGGGGCACGCTAGCCCCAACACAGCACAGCACAGCCTCTACCCCAAACCAAGCTACAATGCCTGGCCCTGTCGTGCACAATGAGACCACAGCAACCAACCTTGGAGGCTTTGTGACCATACTCGCAAACCTCACCCGTCGTGCCTATGCGTTAGAAGAGCCCCCAGAATATGTTGTGTACCAAGGACCCATGAGCGGTGAGAACCGTCAATTCTGGGCCACTGTACACATCTACGGTAGGGGTCTAGAGCCCGAGTGCCCCTACAGGTTCACCGGAAGAACAACTTCCTTTGAGCTTCAAGCCATCCAACTAGCTGCTCGAGAGGCTATAGTTCATCTCCGGCACTTGTCGCCCAGAGTTAACTGTCGCTCGTTCCACTACTACCCCAGACGTGAAGGGTATGGTAGGCCACCCCAAGTTGCCAACGGAGATCACGAGACGGATCCTGCATTGTTGCACCTAGTGCGCTATGTAAGTGCACTAGAGGAACTGCGCGATCAAATCACTATTGATCTCATCGCAGCTCGTGGAGAGCTGGTTCGTCGAGCCCCGGCGAGAGAAGAAAACGAGCCCAACGCCGACAACCCAGTCGTGCTGTTTGGACACCCGATCGAGTCCCTGAGGCCTGCCCCAGCCATAGGCCAAGGTGCTGCGATAACCCCAGAGGTGCTTCGTCGCATATTGGGAGCACACTCCAACGGGATTGTGGCCAACAATCCCTGAGATGGTCCTCATCGCTACCCCGAGCCTGCAGCCCCTCAACCCACTCCAGCTAATTCCGACGACGAGACCCGTGGAGGAGCCTCAAGGAACGCCTGCTTGGATGTAAACGAGGTAGACTAAGTCACCCGAGTCGTATCGAGTCCCAGTGTACCCTCGCTTTGTAATCGTGTGGTCTCGTAATTAAATGCCGCCTGTTGTCGTGCCTCTGTTTTAATAGTAGCCTTGCCTGGATACGCCAGTATGCAGTATAAGATTTCTATCCCGGACGCAGTTACCAAAAATCACCCCGTCAACCCCACAGTAACACATCACTATAGTGAAATGTGTGAATCTGTGGCTTGACCCCGACCCATGGAACAGAGCTGAAAATTTTCTTTACCATTCACCTCGGTAATAATGACCCAGCTCCGGTGCTATAAAAAGGCCACCGCGTGACCTTGCCAAGCACCTCTCACCTTGTGCACCACCCTCACAACCATTTCCTAGCCATGCCGAGCCCTGGCATTTACCTGAGAACCCCAGATGCAACCCCGGGTAGTTTTATCAAGATATTGCGGGATTTTACCTGCAGTACCATGGGCGCTACCCAGCCACCCCAGTACGAGCTGTTCAAATCAAGAATTACCCCTTCCACCTCAAGATATTGGGCAGCAGTACACATCCCTCCCGTAAACTCAAACCAAGATCCAACGGAAGTCTCCTTCGTGGGGAAATCTATGCCAACCCCACATATGGCCATAGAAGCTGTTGCATACGAAGCGCTTGCTCGCCTTCGATTCGCGGTACCCTATGCCAGCGAACGAGGGTATTATTACTTCCCGAGCCGTGCAACACCCGGAGGGGTGACATCTTTTCCCGGTGGACGCATTGAGAGAGACCCAGTCCTGGCCAACCTTGTCCAGTACGTCATCGCTCTAGAGCATTTAACCCAACGTGTGATGGGTTATCTCCAGAGCCTCGCAGATTTAAATCCTCAGATCGCCATCGGCAGAGCACTAAGGCCCGACCAGGAGAGACACGTACATCGACTGGTCAATCCACTTCCCCCGATAGAAGAGGAGTGTATCCCAGTACCAGATACGTTTTCTAGGGACCCCGTCCAGTTGCCGTTTCCATTTTAGAACATCGCTGCGGTGTTCATTATTGCAACATTTATTTATGTGTGTGACTTATGTGTGATACCCTGAGTTTGTACGACGAGTCAATTATTTGGCTTCTACTAATGTGTGTAGTTTTTGTTGTGGTTTATACTCCTTTAAATTAACTGTTTTTCCCTCGCAAATTCTGGAGTGAGATTTCTTTTCCCTGAGTTGCTACATCTACACTTTCTCATGCCGTGCATTTATTAATTTCACACAGCATCACGGCAGCAGACTCACAACCATAATCATTCGGACACATACACTGTTTGCAAAACTTTGCAACAGTGTTGCATCCAGCTAATCACCCCCTAACAACGGTTAGCACCCGGCACACCTCACCTACTCCTCGTGATCACCACCACCGCGGAGAGCCAACACCCGAACAGCAGCATCGCGACGCTCGTCGAGGATCATCGCGCACAAGAGCACGGAGAGCCCCAGCAGTGTCGCCAGCCCTACGCATATCAGGATCGCAAACCAGTCCGGCATCGCCTCCGCCATTAGAGCCTAACCCGAGCTTTTGTAAGCAGTAATGGAGGGAGAAGGAGGAGGATAAGTGAGGCCAGGTGTGAGGAAGAAGAGAGGGACACCCCGGCCGTTTTATAGCTCGAGCTCGGTGTACGGTGGGCGAAGTCCACCAACGCCGCTCGTCGCCGATCGCCGGTGTTCGGAGTCGAATCCGCGAGCAGTGCCGACAACGCGCTGGCCTGCGAGGTGAGTGCACGCTGCACCGGCAGCTAGCACGCCGTGCACTACCGCGGTACGGCCTAGATGCCCTACGCGCTAGGCGTCGCCAGTGGAGAAAGCGCACGGGAGAGAGGAAGAAGAGAGAACCATAGGGAGAAGAAGAGACTGACAGTGGACCCCGGGTCCACCTGTCAGCCAGAGGGAGCACTGCGCTCTCGGGTACGACCAGCGTATTTTTAAATTTAGAAGTTATTCTAAATTTATATCCAGCGTAGAAATCTCACGATTTTGTCCTGAACCGTAGATTTTTCCACGCAGCACCAGTATTCACACTGTGGTTTTTCACCACTTATTGCCCTCTCACTGTAGCCACATTTTTACTGCTTATAGTTTTCCTTAAAACAGCTTTTAACAAATCTCGAGGACGAGATTTTTCTTAAGGGGGGTAGTGTTGTGACACCCCAAAATTTTGGCCTTGTTTTATTAAATTAAAATTTTTGCCAGGAATTAAAACTTTTATTTTCTGGGCCCCCTTTTGATTTCTTTTGAACCATTTTCTCCCTTGTTATTATAGAGTTTTTCCTCAAAGTGAAAACCTTCCAAATAAGTTATTGGACTTGTTTAACCTCTCAAGAAAAACTTTTCTTTTATCAGTATAACTAATTACTTAATCAATCTACTTGATCTTTATTTTCTTGAAAAATGGTTTTCCAAGGTTATATGGCCATATTTGAACTACAACCATTTGATAAATTCACTTAAAATTCCAGCCAAAATTCGGAGATGTCATGTGATGTTTTTAAATCACTTTTGTACAAAAATATCTCTTATTCATGAAATATTTTGAGCTCTACACTCATTTTTTCTTCTCTGGTCCAGAGTGCAATTTGCACTACAACCCATTTAAATATTTCTTTCTGACCTCCACAAAAATTATGGGATGTTGGTAGTAGCATATGATTCAACTTTATGCAAAAACCTAGTGCTGTTCTTTGAAAATTTTGAGTGAATCAACCTCTTTTCCATTCTGGTCCAGCCTTGTGGTTTCTACTGCAACCCTATTTAATTTTGCTCCAAAGATCTTGTGCTTTCTCCTACTTGTAGACAGCCCTACCAAACCTCTAAGTCCAGGAGCATGCACCCATTGGCATATTTTTGGTTCATGAAATAATGTCATTTATTTCCTGTCCAGAATTGAAGTTTTGCAAAACTTGCACTAACAAGTTTGTGCTTTTCACAAACTAACCTCACCACTCTCTCTTGCATCTAAGGAGACCCTGATCTGAAGAATTTGGCCACCCCAAGAAGAGCCTAGGTACCTGTGGCATTTTGTCAAACACCCTGAGTGCATAGCCAGATTTGGGATGGATTCAAGTTTACATTGTGAACTTGGCCACCTGACCTAACCACCCTGTCCATTCACCCTCTAACTAACCCTAACCTAGCCCTGTTTCTTCCCAACCTCAACCGCGACCTCTAGCGTGCTCCGGCATTGTGTCGAGCACATCCCATGCGTGCCCAGAGCGTGAGCAGAGCGTGCTTTTGGCACGCGTTTTGCACGTGCCTCGCCCGAGCCGACGCGTCGCGCCCCTGGCCTTGCCACCACTACAGAGCCACGCCACGCACGTCCCTCCTCACCGCTACGCGCCAAGCCGCCCCTCGCCACGCCCGGCAGGCCAAGAGCTAGCCGCCGCAGCCGCCCGACAGCCTCTGTTCATGTCGGCGCCGCCGAGCTTTCCTCCGCTCGCCAGCTCGCCCTTGGAGCAGTAGCCGCTCGTCCGCTAGCTCCTACCGCCATCCCAGCCTCGCCACGATGCCCTGCAGCTACAAAATGGCGGTCGCCGGAGAGCTTATCCACGGCCGCCGCGGAACCGCCTTGCCACGCCTATAAAAGGAGGCCGCGAACCCATTCATGCACACAGGCAACCTTAGAATGCTCCCCTAGTTCTCCCGTGGCAGCCAATCGACCCGGGGGAGGTCTTCTTCCCCACCTCCAGCAACAACAGCCACCGCCATGGCCCCAGCTCTTCCAGCACCACCAAGGCCTCTCCCTCTCCGTTCTCTCCACCAAGAACTCCCCCTTCCCTCCGTGAACCCATCCCCCTACTCGATTTTGATCGGGAACCACCGTAGCCCCAATCACACTCTGCTCCCGAAGCTCCCTCCGCCGCGAGACTCACCGCCGACGACTCCGTCCACCCCCGAGACCGTAACACCCACCGGCGGGACCGCCTCGACCCCCTGAGCCCGTGGATGGCTTCGGTTTCTCGAACGGAGCCGCCAATCGCCGGCGGCGATCGCCGGAGTTCCGCCTCCACTCGGGACAGAGAAAGAGGAGGGAGAAGACTGGTCAAACCTGACTAGTGGGCCCCTTGGACCCACTGTCAGTGACCCTGCGCCTATCCACGTGGGTTAAGTGAAGGCGTAATCCGTCCAATACGTTTCCCCCGCTCCGAAAGCGTATTCCTCTCTGAAACGTTTTTCTTTTTCCTGATTTTATTAAAAGCAGATTTTGACCACAACTTTGACTGCCTATAACTTTTTAAATATAACTCCGAATGAATTGATTCTTTTTCCTACGTCTCTCAAATTCTGTATAGTTTATTTTAAGATTTATTTGAAAATTTTCCAAACAACTTTTTTGTACTGTTTTTGAAATATGTGTTATTTGCATATTTTTGGAAATAGGATTTTTTGGGAGAGAAGGAAGCTTTCAAAAATTTTGGAGAGCACCCCCACCTCTCCACACCATTAAAGGCAAGCGTTACGAACCCCGGAATAATATTTTTGGTGTGCTAGTTGACACGTTTATAACACCACCTTATATCGGAGAACTTGTTATTTCATGTGATATGATCATTTGCATGAAGGCATATTAGTGATTTCCTTGCTGTTGGAATGAATATACTTGTGATGGTAATCACCCTCATGTGCCTTGCATGCATGCCGGAAAGGAATCCGGGAAAGCCTCTGCCTTGGGTAGGAGTGAGCTTGTCGCCGGTCCCCGTCGGGACGGTTATGTCCGGTATGGCATGGTAAGGTATATTGAGTGGTGATTTTGTTGATTGAAATATATTTGTTTACATGTCATGCAGGGAACTTATAAACCTCCTGAGTCGACCGTAGACCGAGTCTTGTTTCCAGTAACCCCCATACTTGCCTCGTACTACCACTCGTCCCTGCCACAGGTAGGGTATGGTTCAGTAAGTCGTCAACCCCTTTCAAGCACACACCGTACAGAGAGGCCATGGTGGAAGATATCGGTTGTAGCCGGTAGGCATGCCACCTGGTCCGGGGGCATGGGTGTTTCCGGTTGGGACCGAGAGGGGAGGCCACCCCTTAGAGCGCGCGATATAAATTTGATCCCATGCTACGCGAGGTTGTAGCCTCCCCACTTAGAGTTTTGCTTAACAAGTGTCGTGGGTGATTCCAGACACCGATGAGTTAAGCTGGTGTGTGCAAGTTAGGCGTGTTTTCTACTAAAAGACCATCAACGGAATTAGTCCCGATGGACTAAAGGAATCCGTTACTCGTGGGTAAAGAGTACACCCTCTGCAGAGATTAAAACCTATTCGAATAGCCTTGTCCATGGTTAAGGATTACAGTCTGGGATGGGTCAAGTGTTGGTCTTAGTGTCGGTCTTCGGAGGAGAGATTGTTAAACCAAAACTTGGACCGTGACTTGTGACTTGTGAAGATTATGATTATTATCTTGTGATGGACTAACCCGTTGCATTATTTATATTATCGAGTATCCCTGGACGGTTCTACCTCCTGGATATTCATTGTGATTATTTATCTTGTAAGCCCTTTATGTGGTGTCGCTCAGACGCCCGACTGTGGCATTTCTTTTAAAGCCCTTTATGTGGTGTCGCTCAGACGCCCGACTGTGGCATTTGTTTTAAAGCCCTTTATGTGGTGTCGCTCAGACGCCCGACTGTGGCATTTCTTTTAAAGCCCTTTATGTGGTGTCGCTCAGACGCCCGACTGTGGCATTTCTTTTAAAGCCCTTTATGTGGTGTCCCTCAGACGCCCGACTGTGGCATTTCTTTTAAAGCCCTTTATGTGGTGTCGCTCAGACGCCCGACTGCGGCATTTTATTCCCACTCTATTACTGCTTATTCATGTTGCATGATAATAACCTGCTTGCATGCATAAAAGATGTTTTATTTATGACTGGCGATGTGATCATATAATTTTTCAATGCATGATTATCAATTATATTATACCTGTGTTCTTAATGTTTGCGAGTACATTCAAAGTACTCACTGGCTTGTCCCTGGCTATTGTCTTGGCCAGATTTCTGCTTGGAGAGGAGCGTGACGATGACAGCCTCGAGACCTAAGCAACGGTGATAGCAGCCTCGCGAAGATAGGAGTTAACCTGGTTAGCTGTTCCTGTGGGAAATGGAGTCCCATAGACACTGATGTCTCACAAACCGCTTCCGTCATCAACCACTAGAAACCTTTTGTTGTACTCACAGGCCAGAATGGTCTTGTACTACATATTTTGTATTCTGCTTGGAATTTCTGTATCAAGTTGGAGCCTCATCAGCTAACAGTAATCCTGGGGCTGATGAGCACGACGGTCTTTTCTGGAATTTAAAACCCGGAAAACCCGGTCGTGACATAAAATGTACTCCTATTTTATTAACACAGTACAGACTCAAACTACCATTTCTTTCTTTCATATACGGGCTGACAGGTGGGCCCCACGGTTACGTGCCCCGATGGTGCAACACTAGTTGCACCGCGTGGAATGTTTGACTGGTCAATTGATTGTGTCATCAACAAAATACGGAGTTGTACGGGTGAGCCAGTGACTGTATAATCATGATATGTATTTGTTTAACACGGTACAGACGCGAAGGGCTCATATATACGCGCAAGCACTCACCGCTATAAGCGCACACACGCGAACCCTACCCCTATGAGCAGCTTCGAGAGAGTGGGCCAGCATATGATCTTGAGATTTTACGAAGTCACCATAGGTGCCTCGTAGTCGAGTGGAACGTCTCCTCCCACTGAACATACGTCGCCGGAAAGTACTGAAATTAACACAAGATAAATGCGAGCACCGGGACTTTAACCTTGGTGGGCTTGAGAAACCACTGTCCTCTAACCATCCAACCACATGTTGGTTAGCATGACAAAATGTATGTGGTGACCGTGATGAGCTTATTCTGAAGTCCAGTGACCATATCATGCTTTCGCTTCAAATACAATGACCGTAAGTGTCGTCAACAAAATACGGAGCACGCATCAAATGCAAAGTCCGTCAGTGTCATCAACAAAATATGGAGACGTATCGTGAGCTAGATACCGTTGTACTATTGTATATGCTTATTTTCTTAGTGGCCGATTGCGTGTGTGGTGTGGTGGGAACATCATTTCTAGTTGTGGTGGGTCAACATGAAGACTCATGGGTCGGTTCCATCCTGCGCCACATATAGGTTGGACCGAGACGTGTTATATGAAGACCCATGTGGAGGACTCGGCGTACAACACGAAGCTACCAGAGTCGCGGAGGACTCTATCCCCACTGGTGATAAGCCGACTATATATGATTTGTAACCCTAGGCCCTTAGTATGTTATACAAGCTTGGGGGCTAGTTCGTCGATAGTATACACACACGCACAATGCCTGGAATTCACGTGTACTTTGTACACAACCCTATCACTAATATAAAGTACCAGGAGTAGGCTCTTTCTTCAACTGCAATTGAATTCTAGCATGTGCATGTGTTTATTTCATATTATCGATCCATAGAGTGAGAGCGGTTTGAAATATAGGCAATGGATGCTTTTGCAATTCATATATAAACATTAATTAGTGCACTCCATGTTGTTAGTGTGAAGCACTTTATACATTTGTCACTTGCATGGATACATTCCAAATTGCTAGCTACGAAACAGAATACATGTCAAATTCAACATAAAGGGGGTTTCGAAGATTCGAATTCATAGGAAGTGCATTCATCTATTTGAACCCGAGAAAATGGCATTTGTAAATCAGATGTAAAAGGGGGCACCAATCTTTGTTGTGAGTTTGAACATGCTATATATATTCATACGCATATCTAACTTTTTTTTTGCAACCAAGGAGATTATATCTGGAACCGTGCATGAACTGAGGTAAGTTGCATATTTTTTTAATATATACTGGTGTACAATGTATATTCAAATGTACCCCCTCCATTCCAAAATAATCGTAGCTTTAGGATTTTCAAGAGTAAAGATTTGTGAAGTTTGACAAATCCTGAAAGTTCAATTCAAGAGAACCGAAAATGTTAAATGCTTCTGCTCCCAAATATTGAGGGCTCCTTTGATTCAAAGGAATTGCATAGGATTTTTGGAGGAGTTAAACCCTTAGGAATTTTTCCTGTGATGCTCATTTGATTCGTAGGATTGGCATCTTTAGGAATTTTTCCATATGATCCATTTGTACTACATTTTGGAGGAAAATTTCCATCCACTCAAACCTCTTTGTAGAATTCCTTTATTTTTCCTATGCTATCAAACATTCTTTCAAATCCTGTAGGATACTATGGAACATGTCACCCTATTCCTGCATTTTCCCTATTACTTCATTTTGACAATCCTGTGAATCAAAGAGGCCCTGAACGAAACGCCAAATAGGCCTCTGGTCACCCGAAACCGCGAGAGACTAATGTTTTGGTGGTAGGAAATTACTGTCCTGACTCTGGCCCATGTAGCCTATCGGCCCGATGTCCAAAGGACTAAACCGGGGTAGGTTTGTAACTTCACCAAGACGCCAGAGAAGCATTCATACGCCGTGGGCGCCAACCCATGCGCTCAGCCAAAATCTATCCCACCCACATTTGGGACACCTGACATGACTGTCCTACACCCAACCCACAATATGTCCGAAATTTTAGATGGGGGGAAAGTTTGTAACTTTCCCCAAATTTCAAACAAGCGCGTCTCAAACCGAAACATTGTTCCCCCTTAGTTCCCCGCCTCCCTCCGTTTCCCCATTCATACTCTGTGGGCGCGAAAACGCCCTCTCCACCAGCCGCGAAACCCCAGCCTCCTCCGTCCTCCACCCCATAGCGGCCAATCCACCACCGCCCTCCTCCATCACGCCGGAGCCGGTACCCCAACGTCGTCATCCAACGCAACCACAACCGCAACGCCCTCAAGGACATAGCAGCTGAAGCCGAGGCAGAGCTGCCTCCACGATGCCGACGCCGATGTGCGCCGTACCAGAACCACTCCGACCACACCGTCCTGCGCATCACTGCTGCGGCTGCACTGTCGCAACCGTCCACTGCACCAAAGCTGTTCCCGCTACGCCGTCGTTCGCCGCCTCAGATCTGCTTCCCCGCTGCCGACACACGGCCACCGCACCACACTCAACAACTTGGCCATGGGTTCGTCCAAGGCTGCACCGTCCTCCACAACTTATGGTTTCCGGTGAACAACAAGAAGATCGTCGGAAAAACAGAAGGAGGACACAACACTGCCAGCAGAAAGAGGTACTCCTCTTCCCTTATTCGTGCAAATCTTACATCTCTGCTCACACCGTATTCATCCCACGAAAGAAACTAGTTGAGCGCTTCTTACTGCATCTTCTTCGTGATACTAAATGCACAAGGTTTCCTCCCTTTTACTATTTCACCTTTGCTAGAGGTCAGTAGCCCGCCTGGATTTCAATTCAGGGTCAGTCGAACCGCAATTAAGAGAAGCAGCACCCACTTAGGCACGCGGAGCACCTAGTCTGCCTGTTCCCCGGGGAAGCGGTGCATCGGTGTCTATCATAGGGGTGTGGGGCGCAGGAGCTGCTTGCGCCTGATTTGGAGGTCGGCGTCGCTTGAATGGATGGCCGGGGGGCGGTGCCAAGCACGGCGGTGCGGTGAGGTCAAGGGGAGGGCGTAGGTAGGGGAGGAATAGTGGGCCGGTGGTCGCTGGCATTTCGAGGAAGATCGTCAACACTGACTCGCTGGAGGTAGATGAAGGCGATCTGCCTGTTCTTTGTACATCGGACGGTGCAGAAAAAATGGACTGACCTATTTGCTTTCAGTCGACTGTTATTTTCATAGAATCCTATAGTAATTTAGTGTGCCATGCATGTTGTAGAGCTATCATATGTCTCCCGTCATTTATTTCTCACGGACCTGCTATCTGCTACCTTTACACTGTCCTAATGGTGCACACACTTCACCCATACTCGCACTATTGTTTTTTATGCATGGGTATTTCAGACTCTAACGCAGTGTTGATGAATGCAGAAAAGAAAAGACAGAAGTCGCTCCAGTGTAATTCAAAGATAAGCACTAAGCGTTCCAGTGCTCTAACGGGTGCAGTGTCAGTAGATGGAGACAGTAAACTTAGCTCTGCAGTTGACGATCTCAATTGCCACACACAACCATCCCAAGTGCTTGCTTTAACTTCGCGCTGTCAAATGTGGTTGCATGTTGCATATGGTGTCTACCTTGTATTGCTTCCAATTTGGTTAAATTGCATCTGCTTACTTTACACATTATACCTTTGATAATGACATGCCTTCTTGTTTTTGATACATACTACATATCTCTATTAACCATGTTCGTACATCAAACTAATGCTCTTTTGTATCCCTCGTCAATCACTTATGATGAGACAGTCATCCGGGTGGGTTTCCGTGAGACGCCATACTCGTATAAAGAGTTCAGTGTCATCCTCCCCACATGATTCTCAAGAAACAGCAAGGCTAAATGAAGATAGTCAACGTAGCTCTCTAGTTGATCACCGCAATTCCCCCACACCACCATCGCAGGTGCTTGCTCTTACTTGGCAGTGTGATATGTAGTGTTCGTCTTACATGAAAGTAGTGTTCGTCAGTATCATGCATCAATGAGTTCTGAAGAGCAAATTTTATTCCTTTTTCTTGTGGGTTTGACTTGACAAGGCAAAATCAAGAAAGAAGGAAGGAAAAGAGTAAGGAAGACGATGATGGTGGTCCTCTGCAGCAACGTAAACGGAGCATCTGTACCGATTCTCCTTGTACTGATAGTGCATTACAAGGCCCAAGTCTCCGCTCCCCTACTCCACCATCCAAGGTGCTTGCTCTAACTTGGCAGTGTGATATCTGGTTGCATGTTGCATATGGTGTCTAGCTCGTATTGCTCCTAATCAATGTAAACTGCATCTGCTTAGCTTACACATGATACATGTGAATATGACACGCTTTCCTATTTTTGGTACATACTATATCTGTCTATCACACCATGTTCTTACATGAAACTACTCTTCTTGTGTATCCTGCATCAGTCACTTATGATGTGACACCTTTAAGTTGGCAGTGTGATATTGGTTTGCGTCTTCAATATGATTTCTAGCATGTATTGCTTCTAGTTTGATGAACTCCACCTATGACGAGATAGTTTTAACTTGGCAGAGTGATATTGACTGCACATTCCATATGGTGTCTTGCAGTGTTTCTAATTTGTTGAAGTGCCTTCTGCTTAGTTACCACATCATAGGTGTGAATATGTCAAGCCGTCCATTTTTTCATACATATTCCATCCTCATATCATGACTTTGCCTTTCCTCAGAGTAGTGTTTGTCATTATCATGTAGGAATGAGTTCTGAAGAGCGAATGATATTCCTTTTTCTTGTCGGTATGACCTCACAATGCAAAATCAATAAAGCTGAAGGAAATTGGCAAGGCATTGGATGATGGTGGTCCTTCCAAGCAACTGAAACGGAGGTTCTCTATAGATTCTACTCCGCCATCCTCCCAACAAGATTCGCAAGACAACGCAAGGCTAGACAGTCAACGTAGCTGTGTAGATGATGAGCACATCTCCCCTACTCCACCATCACAGGTGCTTGGTCTAACTTGGCACTATTATATGTGGTTGCATGTTGAGTATGATTTCTAGCTTGCATTGCTTCTAACTTTGTTGAATTACATCTGCTTACTTTACACATAATGCCTGTGAATATGACATGTGTTCCTGTTTCTACATCAGACTACTATTCTTGCATATCCCGCATCAGTCACTTATGATAAGGCACCTTTACGTCGCCACTTTGATATTGGTTGTGTCTTGCATATGATTTCTAGCATGTACTGCTTCTAATTTGTTGAAAAGCCATACAGTTTGAACTTGGCAGAGTGGTATTGGTTGCATCTTTCATATGGTGTCTAGCTTGCAGTGCTTCTAATTTGTTGAAATGCCTTCTGCTTAGTTACCACATCATAGGTGTGAATATGTCACACCATCCTGTTTTTCATACATATTCCATCCTCACATCATGTGTTTGCCTTTCATCCGAGTAGTGTTCGTCAGTATCATGCATGAATGAGTTCTGAAGAACAAAATCATTACAGCTGAAGGAAATTAGTCTGGCAGTGGATGATGGTGGTCCTTCGGAGCAACTCAAACAGGGGGTCTCTACAGATTCTACTCCGCCATTCTCCCAACAAGATTCGCAAGACAACACAAGGCTGGACAGTCAACGTAGCTGTGTAGATGATGAGCACATCTCCCCTACTCCACCATCACAGGTGCTTGCTCTAACTTGACACTATTATATGTGGTTGCATGTTGCGTATGATGTCTAGCTTGTATTGCTTCTAACTTGAATTGCATCTGCTTACTTTACACATAATGCCTGTGAATATGACACGTGTTCCTTTTTCTAGAACATACGTGTACATGATGAGCACATCTCCCCTACTCCACCATCACAGGTGCTTGCTCTTACTTGGAACTGTTATACGTGGTTGTGTTTTTCGTATGATGTCTAGTTTGTATTGCTTCTGATTATGTTGAATTGCATCTGCGTAGCTTACAACTTATACCTGCAAGGATCACTTACCCATAAGACTAACTTGGGACTGTGATGTAGGTTGCATCTTGCATTGTCTTCTAGCTTGTACTGCTTCTAATTTCTTGAAATAGCTCTTATGACGAGACACTTTTTACCTGATAGAGTGATATTGGTTCCATGTTCATATGGTGCCTAGCTTTCATTTCTTCTAATTTTGTTGAAATGCCTTCCGCTTACTGTTTTTTCATACATATTCCATCCTCCTATCGTACGTGTGAATATGAAACGCTGTCTTTTTTTGTATATATTACATCCTCCTATCCTGTGCTTGCCTTACATCAAAGTAGTGTTCGTCTATATCATGCATCAACCAGTTATGTAGAGCTAATTTTTTTCATCTTCTTGTGGTTTTGACTTCATAAGGCAATATCAGAAAATAGGAAGGAAAAGAGTAAGTTAGGGGATGTTGGTGGTCCTCCCCACCGACGCAAACAAAGACTCTCTAGATTTGCCACTGCTACTGCTAATGAAGTTGAAGTCCCAAGTTTACATGATGAGTTCATATCCCGTACTCCACCATCGCAGGTGCTTGCTCTAAGTTGACAGTGTGATAATTGGTTTCATGTTGCATATGTTGTCTAGCCTGTATTTCTTCTATTTTGATTAAATTGCACCTGCTGAGTTTATACGTTATACATGTGCATATGACATGGCTTTCTGTGTCTAGAATACACTGCATCTATCTATCATACCATGTTCTTACATCAAAGTACTGCTGTTGTGTATCCTGCATCAGTCACTCATGATTGGACGCTTCTAACATGGAAGTTTGATGGTGGTTGCATCTTGCATTGATTTCTATGTTGTACTGCTTCTAATTTTTCGAATTGCCACTTATGACAAGACACTTTTAACTTGGCAGAGTAATATTGGTTGCATCTTTCATATGGTGTCTAGCTTGCATTACTTCTATTTTCTTGAAAATCCTTCTGCTTAGTTTGCACATCGTAGCTGTGAATATGTCATGCCGTCCTGTTTTTCTTACATATTCCATCCTCATACGGTTGTCTTACATCAAAGTATTGTTTGTCTGTATCATGCATCAATGAGTTCTCAAGAGTGATTTTATTCTTTTGTGTTGTGGGTACAACTTGACATGGCAAAGTCAAAAAAGAGCAAGGAAAATAATATAGTAGGGAGTGCTGTTACTCGTCGGGTGAAACGGAAAAGGTTCTGCCATCGAGATTCTGCTGGTACTTATAGTAAAGTAGAAGGTCCAAGTCCACTGGCTAAATCTACAAACACAGTATCACCTGCTCCACCAGCTGCAGTATCCGCTTCAACTGCACCAGCATCTCAACCAGTTACTCGTTTGTTTGCTCCGGAACTGGCCAGTTCCCAAGTTGCCTTCACACCTAACACTACTTCCGAAGCACTGCTGACACAACATGACTTGGCAAGATCAGATGAACCTCATGAGCATCAACACCAAGACGGTACCTGACCGAGTCAAGTTGCAGTTGCATGCTCCTTTATATGTACTCTCACAGTTTGATGTACACTAACACTTTCCATATTCGTTGTTGAACTAGCACCACGGCGCAAGCGGAAACAGACATCAGGGATAATGCTTGACAGATTAACAAAATCTAAAGGAGGAAGAATGGAGATCCATTTTGAGGCAGGTTTAAAAAGGCCACGTGATGCTACAAAGTCAGCCAAGTTAGTATCAGAGGCAGCCGTTATCGTTAGGTGTCATGCACGTATCCTCCCAACGTGAATCCAGTACAGGAATGAGAAAGACAATACCCAGTTTAACACCTTCCTTGACCATTTATCCGTAAGTAATGTTATTCATCGCAATTAGTAATATTGTCTTGCTCTGTCCCATACTTTCTAGCTTCCTCCTAATAAGACTTACATTCTTTTTTCAATAGATGAGGTTCAAGTTGGATCCGAAAGATGATGCAACTAGACAAGCTTGCACTCATGTTTTTCAGTCTGCTCTGCGACAATATCGGTACCACCTTAGAAAATCTCACTTTGAAGGCAAGGCTAACAATGAAATTGCCCAAACATCTCAAGTGGAATATATTACAGATGAAGACTGGGTAACCCTCGTTAAACACTGGTCTCATCCAAAGTATCAGGTAGGCTATATGTATTTGATCAGACCACATATTGAACTTGTATTTATGTATGTGCCTTACAAGTGTATCTTCTTCTAGGCTAACTGTTTGAAGAACAAAACCAACCATTCTAAAGTGAAATTCCAACAGACCACAGGATCTCGTAGTAGCTATATTGCACACTGCGAGGCTCTTGTAAATAGTTGCTACTTCCTTCTTTTTTGTGCCATATTATCGTATCTATATTGACGTATTCCAAATACAGAGGAAATCCCGTTCGGACCAAAAAGAACCTAAACCGAATGCAGTGCAAATCTTCAAGGATTGCCACACCAGCAAGATGAAGGGCATGAGCACACCAGTTCAAGCCGTTGTTGTAAGTCCTTACACCTCCTGCCTTGAACTGATTGGTATTGTGATGTGTTCATTTAACTACTTGGTTTGCAGCCAATGTTCGTTACTCTGTTCACTTTTATTCACAGTTGTCTTAACGTATCATTTCACCTTACATGGTTTAAAAGAGATGAAGGATATTCTTTTGGTCTTGATCTGTATCTAGTTGTTATGTTCACGTGAGCACACAATGATAAAATAGCATGTTTGTTCTATATCTGTTTGCCCATGATATGAATGATGTCATACTATCTTCATCCTACTTTAAACCATGTCTCTTTATCCTTAGATGTCAACGAATGTGAGGAAATAGACAATACAGTAGTCATGCTACATGGACATATGTTCCGAAAGTGATTTTATTATGTAGTTGGCACTACAATACATGCTAATGTATTATAGTAGTTCACCAAAATAAGTTATGTATAAATGTTTAACCTACTTTGTTTGTTTTTATCTCATTAGTAACTTATCTGGTACACTAATCTAAAAGTTCAAACTTTCAGGAAGCTGTGGAACAAATGATTGAACAGCCACAACCACCTGAAGGTGATGAGGCTACTACAGGCACAATGTCACATCTTGCTGCAGTGCGTCAGTATCTCTCCACTAACAGTGCAAAAAGCACCTTCCTACGTAATTCTGGGTTGGTTGTCAAGGTAACCTCGTCCAAATCGCCTACTGAACAAAATCTTCCTGCTAGACAGAGTGATATATCTGTGCTCCAGACACAAGTCCAATCCCTAGTGGATGTTGTTTCGGAAACAAGCATAGTGGTTGAGAAATGTCGTCAAGATATGAATGGTTTTGAAACCAGACTATCAGATATTCGTTTCTTTATTCAAGAGCAATGGCGGAAAAAAGGTGGAGATCGTGCTGCTCCATCAGATTCTACAGCCTGAAACATTAGCACTCGGGTCAAATGATCTGTGCTTCTATACATCTGATGGTGCTTTTATCTGGAAGGACTGTAAACTTTATGCCAACAGGCCTTTTGTTGTATGGTTGGAATTTATTTTGTTGTGATACAACATTTATGATGCTGCCTCAAGGTGCAGTAATTACGACGCTATTTTTGTATAGTGTAGGTTTATCTTAGTAATGTATTCGGCCTAAAGCTTCGTAGGAGCCCAACATGCCAACATTCGTCGGGCCCATTCCAATTGGGTTAAAAACGATTATGGGCCGAAATTGGCATGTAGCCCACTAAATTTATCTGGGCCTAAATCAGCATAAGCTTTCATATTTTTCTGGTAGGCATGTGCCCATAGTGGGCCTTTAACAGGCCTAAACATAATTTGGGCCCTCAGTAAAAATAGGCCATTTACAGGTGTAAATATCTCGAGCCCATAAAATACATGGGCCTTTAATATACCGAAAGTGAGATTGGGCCCTGATTGTGCCAAATAACCCACTGGACTTTAACAGGCCGAAATTCGGACGGGTCATAAATGCACCGACCTAATACACGGGCCTTTAATAGGCCGGAACTTCGGTCGGGCTAGATTATCGTCATTTTTATATGGGCCGTTAATGGGCCTGATATGACGTTGGGCCACATATGGCCCGTGGTTTACGTCTTGCGTTAACAGGCCGAAAATGACAACAGGCCGAAAGTGGCCCAAAGCTATAGTGGCCCTCTAACAGGCCGAATGTCAGACATGGCCGAATATGACCCAAATCCTTCACGGTCATTTATGGGCCGAAAGTTTTGATGGCCTATAAATGGGCCCAAATGAAGCCGGACCTTTAACAGGCCGAAATACATCGGGCCGTAATTCGGCCCAATTACTTAGCGGACTGTTAACGGGCCAGAATTGACCATGGGCCGCGTTGATAACAAGTTTAGGACAGGCTGTTGACGGGCCGATTTGACAGAGAATGTTGGGCCTTTAACTGGGCCGGCCCATTATGGTCGGCAGAATCTAGTGGGCCTTTACCTGGGCCGGCCCATTGTGGTCCGCAAAATCTTGTGGGCCTTTAGCTGGGCTGGCCCATTATGGTCTGCAAAATCGTGTGGGCCTTTAGCTGGGCCGGCCCATTATGGTCCGCTAAATTTTGTGGGCCTTTACCTGGGTCGGCCCATTATGGTCCGCTAAATCTTATGGGCCTTCGGTTGGGCCGGCCCATTTACTCTTTGTGGGCCACTTTTGGGCCGGTCCACGTGTCAACATATCATAGGCCCATCTCGATCGTTGGAGGAGTGACACCTATGCCAACGCGGAGCTGACGCGTGGATCCGTCAGCCAATGAGAATTTTACACGTGGAAAATCGGCATTGGTTGTGGCTGTTAACGGCTTATCGGATCCAAAATCCGACCCGATAGCTTACGGCGTTCCGTTACGGTGGATGCCACGTGTCGATCACCCTTGACGGAAGCACTTCTGTGACGCGCGATTTATCGTCATGGAAGTGGACACTTCCGTGATGATAATTTTGGCAATGTCATGGAACACTTCTACGACCGCATAGGTATGACTATCTTGATTCTGTCTTAAATTTGTCATGGATGTACATGCATGACAGAAAACGCGACCTACTGTGACAAACATGTATCATCACGGAAGTGTATTTTTTTTGTAGTGAGGTGTGTGCGCGTGAGAGGAGTCGACATCGAGAGAACATGTTTGTTTGAGAGACACCGAGGAAGACTACTATATATTGATGGTGCATGTTGGCGGGAATTAAACAAAGGGATGGTCTTATTGGTTTTGGGGATATAGGGGAAGAGTGGGAGGCGGGGGGTAGCTAGAAGGAGATTGTTAAGTGTGAGTGTGTGTTTTACCCATCCAGGCGGAAGTTATGTGCACAAAGGAGGAGAACAATTCGATGTGGCGTTAGGATTGAGGGTAATTAACTACGTACGGAGACATAGAGACCTTGAACGTGCATGTGTGAGAGGTATACATGTATACATGGGATGTGTGTGTGTGCGCGCGCGCATGATCGAGATAATAGAAAGAAGACATAAGTCATAAGATCAACGACATGGGAGAGACGGATCGGTATGACAATATGCATGCATGTGAGAATGCAGGGAAGAAGGCCCAACAATTGAGCATGTGCTTTTGTCTTTAAGAGATAGTGGCGTGGGCTGGAGCATGCATCTATGGCAAGCAGAGGGAGTGAGGCGCAACGATTGTGCAAAAGAGACCAACCTATAAATGCATATGTATGGAGAGACATATATAGTGTGGGTGATAGGAAGCAAGACTCCGTGCGAGAAAGAAATGTTGATGGAGAAACTACAGATAGATACAGAGATGGATATGCTAGCTAGACGGACATCCGCTAGTTTGGGTGTTGGAGATGACCGTCGGGTGGTTCAAAGGGTGAAGTTATATTTGTGTGTGAGAGGGCACTTGACTGCATGTAGAGAGAAACATATGTAGTGTGCGTGATAGGAATCAAGAGTGAGGGCGAGAAAGAAGGTTGATGGAGAAACAGATAAATAGAAAGATAAAGATGCTAGCTAGTGTGAGTTAGAGATAGCAGTCGAGTGGATCAGAAGGCTGGGTTATGTGTGTGGGTGTGAGAGAGATAGAGAGAGGGTGCATGTGAGTCACATACAAACAGATATCAGAGAGAAATGAGATCCAGAGAGATGGAGTTTTGTGTTTGCGAGAGAGAAAGATATTTCACAACGAGAGTGATAGCTAGAGAGACATACGGGGGAACACAGGATATCTCTAGGGAGAGAGGGTGTGTGTGAGCGACATACAAGAGAACAATGGAGGAATATGAGACCCTGGGAGACAGAGTTTGTGTTTGTGTGTGAGAAAGAGATATTGAAGAGGAAGAGTCTTAGGTTCTCATATCTAAGGAGCGAAAGACATGTCTGTATGAGGGGTGTGCGAGTGGCACACATGGGAATAGTAGAGAGAAATGAGACCCCGGGAGACAAAGTTTTGTGTTTGTGTGAGAGAAAGAGATTCCACATGGAGAATCATAGTTAGAGACACATATCAGGGAGCGAGATATACTTAGAGAGAGATAGACTGATGAAGGTCGAGGGAGAGAGTACCGTCAGTGTGTTACGAAGATGAAAGATCATTGTCGACATACAGGTAGCACGAGAGATACCTGAGAGACGATGAACGCGTATAGGTCCAGAGAGATAGTCCTATATAAGCATGAGTGATAGCTATATGAGACGAATATCTGGATTAAAGGGGATTCAAATATTTAAAATGGAGATCACGACATCGATAATATCATAACGCAAATTGGTGTATCAAACATGCATATTCATTTGAATTTGGGCACACGTGTAATGTTATATAGTTTATCAATATTGGTGATCCATAGATTCTTCAGTTACAAACAATGCATGGTTTATATGCAATTAATGTCTAAACGGGATTACACTATATGTTGCATGTGTGAAACACATTATACATGTTTGAGAAGTAAAAAAACCCGCATGAAACACACATTAATTGGAGACAGTTAGCGAGGAATGCATGCATTGGATTTCAACATAAAGTGGTTTCAAATATTTGAAAATCCAAATTGATGGATACAACCTTATGAATCTGAGATCATGCCATTTGTAAACCATATTTATGTATAAATGGTGTTGTGCTTTTGAAAGTATATATAAAAATGATGTATATAGAATGTAATTCCAATTGAAAATGGATCCCGCCCGAAAAAAATAGAATACAAACGGGATTCAAATTGAGTTGGCACGGTAAACGTGCACTCTGCAAAAGTTGAACGAAGCGGGGAAAGTTGTAGTAACTGCACGAAACCAAAATCTGCGAGATGGACATCACTACTGCCTATCCCTACCACGCAAAGCCTATCTGCTGGATTTCTATAGGTTCCGATAGGTGTAGGTTTGTAATTTCACCCAAACGTGACATAACCGTCTCTCACCCAGATTCATACACGGTGGGCGCCAAAACACAGTGTGTCCTCGGCCGAAATCGACTCCCTCCTCGATTCATATTCATACACGGTGGGCGCCAAAAACAAACTCTCGTCGGCAAATATTCGGTGTATGCGAGATTACCGTCCTATCCCCAACCGACTAATGTTGCTGTGATGTAGTAGAAATTTGAAACGGGGGATAAGTTTGTAAATTTCCTCGCATTTGAGACAAGAGCGCCTTGAATACATGGTTCCCCCCTTCCTCTCTACCTCCCTTTTCCCCATTCATACTCCGTGGGTGCCAAAACACCCTCTCCACCCCGCCCTCCTCCGTCCATCGTCGTCCGCCACCCCATCCACCGCCTTCCTCCTCCACCATGCCGGAGCTGATACCCCGACGCTGCCGTCCATTACAAGAGATCGACATCTCTCACCTACGGCATCGGACCGGGATCCTTGCATCCCGTCCTCTCGCTTCATCCCCGCCGTCGTCCACCTTGACGGCGCCGCTCCTACGACCGTCTCGTCCACCACACCCGCCGCCACCGTCTATCCTCCTAGATATGCTTCCACGCTGCCGACAGCCATCACTACCGCAGCTCCGTCAAATTCTCAGTAGATGCATACACGGCGCCGCACCAGATGCGGTACTCTTTCGTATCTGCTGAACTTATTTATCGCAGCAAGAAAATAGATCACCACTGCTTTACTCTGATTTCTTGTCTTGGTTGAGAAGTTGCCTTTGTCCGGTTTGCACCTTCAGATCCGCCATGGCACGCTCAACACTATACTCCCAATGCTTATGGTTTTCCCCTTTTATATTCCACACTAGTTAAATCACAGTAGACTAAATTTCAAAATTGGGTCAGTCAATTTTTCAGAGCTCGTCGGAGTTCGCCGGTGCGATCGAAGGGGCTCGGGTGGTTGTGGGGCCTCGCCGAACAAAGAAAACTCGACGCGGGTGGGGGTTGGGACGGGGGTGGGGGTGGGGGTGGGGGTGGCGGAGGAACACAGGCAGTGGGGGCCGGTGGTCCGACCGGCGGCCCGTGCGGTGTTCTGTATGGGAAGAATCAGAGACGAGGAAGAAGAAGGGTTAGGAGACGTAGGATCTTTATCCAACCGCCTGAAATGGTCGAGAGACAGCGCGGATCTTTATCCTACTCAATGCGCTCTGGTTCATCATGTGTGGGCACTGCGCAACCAACATTTTATTATCCAAAATCTGCTTGCTCTTCTTTACCATGTTCCTCTTCCGTTCTTGTTTAATATGTACTCTCTCCGTTCCTAAATACAAGTCTTTTTATAGATTCCACCATGGAATACATACGGAGCAAAATGAGTGAATCTACACTATAAAATGTATCTGGATACATCTGTATGTGATCCATAGTGGAAATCTCTACCAAGACTTATATTTTGGAACGAAGGGAGTATGATAGTAGTATAGTATGTTCCTTGTACTAAAGATGAGAAGGGACATTTGCAGTGTAGAGGTCTATACGGTCGGTTGTGATGGACACTTTGAGACTCTTTGATTCGTAGGATCTTGTAAACATAGGAATAGGATTTGTAGTGGCCTGCCCACTTGAATCCTATAAGAATAGCAAGGAAATGCAGGGAGCTGTGTCGCCTTTGAGAGTTACACTGATATTAACAGTACTGCACCTTCACTTGAAGAGACCTGGTATCCAAAGCCTTTCTAGCCGTACCGGCAATACTAGCACATATATTCCAGCAAGTTCCACTTTGCTGATTTTACTCTGATGCTTAAGGTTTTCCCGTTATATCTACACTACGATCTGTGTAGCTCCTTTGTGTCGCACTAGCAGCAATCCACTCTTGAAGCTAAACACCGCAATGACTTACAAAATTGGCACCAAGGCATTGAGTGCCATTCTGGATGCAATGAAACTCATACGCTCCCCACCTGTTGATTCTTGTTCAGAATATGATCCTAATGACTATTCTAACCTCGAGGAGTCAAAGGAAGATGGCCTGTCCTGTTCACCCATCAAGGTGCCTGTTCTAATTTGGCAATATTTTATTGATTGCGGGTATCTTGCATATGTTGTCTTGCATTTCTTCTACTTTGTTGCACTGCCATCTGCTTAATTTACTCATCATATATGTTGAGATGCCATGCCCATCCATTATCAATACATATTCCATCTGTCATCATACCATGTTTTTCCACTCAAATGCTGTTCTTGTGCATCAGACATCAAAAAGGAAGAGGGTGATTGCCGAACCTGAAGGAGCACCAGCAAAGTCCTTGAAAACGTGGTGGTGCCAGAGAAATCAGACAACACCCGACTTAAATTGGCTGTACAACCAGTGACAAAAAACGTAGGACCGACTCCAGCAGACTATAACCATACTTCACTGGCCACACCACTAGCCCCACCACACATGCCCTGCACTCCAGCAAAAGTTATACTGAATTCGTTTGCCATAGCACCAGCTATACCACAGAAAAAATCCCACTCCAGCAAAAAGTACAGCAAGCCCACCGGCCGAAGACCTATCCCAACTACAGAGACGGCCAATTCCTGCAGATTGGAACCCCATTCCATTTATTCCCAGTTTAAAAGACAATGCTTTCAATGTTGTTAGGGACTACGTGCATATATTCCCATCATGGGAAGATTATTGTGAAGACAAACACCATTTTCACATCTTCTTGTCCAACTTACGTGTAAGTGCTATTATTCATGGTTATTATTTTCCTGTTTTCTGCTGATTGAACACATCAATGATTTACATTACATTGTTGTAACTAGGCGAGGGTCAATCTGGATAGTCATGATGAGCAAAGCTTGCTTGTGCTTTTCAAAGAAGCATTGCAGCAGTATCGGTGTTACCTGAGGAAATCACACTTTGATGGCAAGTCTATAAACGAATTTCCGGTGAAGTCTCCTATGCTAAATTTAGAAGACATTGAATGGAAAAACCTTGTTATGCACTGGTCTCGTTCCCAGGATAAGGTACTGTCTATGAAATCACATGACAATTTGAACTTCTACTTTTCCGCATGTGCCTTACAGATCTTTTTTGTAGGAAATCTACTCGAAGAAGAATTCCGGTTTGACAAGAACGACAGGATATCGCAAATATGCTGCCCGCTGCTTTGCTCTTGTTAGTACCTGTTGTCCTGTATCACTGTACTTGCATACATACCTGGTTCATTATGTGACAGCAGTATGCATGATAGCTTGCTTATCAATTGTTCGCTCCAAATTATCTGATTTGTATGAATGGTTACATTAGTGTAGAATATATCCAATGTCAATGATTTGTTAGCTCTGCATTGTTCTTGTAAGTACATGCTGTCCTTTATCAGTGTACTTATAATGACAGGTAGTTGTTCATGTACCATCACTCTGCAACTTATTTTCCTTTGCCCTCCATATTCTACACATCAGATCTATATTTACACCATAAGGTTGGTACTGAAGAAGTTTAGTTGTGCATTGCTCTTGGCTATACCTTTTGCCTGTATCGCTGCACTTACATTTATAGCTACTTGGTTATGTAGCATCACTCTTCATCTTATCTTAAATATTCTCCATTTTTTCGTATATTATCACATCTATATTTACTCTAAACAAAATGTAGAATAAAGGCAATGCTTTTGAAGAAGATTCTGTGGTAAACTTCTTGAATTGCCCCCCCCCATCAGCATTGACAAGGCCTTTATAGAGCCTGTCTTCACCAATAATGTAAGTTTGTCCATCTCAAACCTTCAAACTTTATCTTATATATTTGGTTAGGCATGACTGCAATGGCTATTTATTTTTGGTGTTTGCATCAAATTGCTTGTTTAAAGTTTATTATGTAGTTCATAAACAAAAGTTTGTCCTTTCTCAATTTCAGTTTTCAGTTGTACAACCAAGTTCCTTTTTCATACCATGTAAATTAAACTATACAGAGCAAGTGATCTTCTTTTGCACTGCATGTATGCTTCTGTTCTTCATCCGTAATCCAGTGGTGTGGTAAACCTACCCACTACAGCACAATGTCATATTCTGCAATGTCTTAACTATGAACAATGTCATATCATTCTACTATTATTTAAACCGTCTCTTTATTTGCCAATCTGAAAGGGTATAAATTGACAGAACACTAACCATTGATACTTATGAGTTCTTGATCTGTAATCTAGTGGTGTCGTGAAGTTGCCAACTCCTTCACAATGTCATTTCCTGCCATGTCTTGACCTGAACAATACCATATTGTGTTAATGCAATTTTAAACTGTGTCACTTTATTCGTCAGTAAGAAATGTGATGAATTGTCAGCACTGATACTTTTAGGTGCAAAACCTGTCATCTGCCTGCTTGTTTATCTTTCAGAGTGAGGAAGATATAAGTGTTGAACAAGCGCAATCTCACCATCTGGCTTAGCTGCTTGCGCTTCAGCTCCCCAGCAGGGCTAATCTTTCTTGAAATCTATTGAAGTGCTGTCAGTTTTGTATGTTATTTTCTCGGCGTGTTTATTTGCACTAGTGGCGATCTTTGATGCCCATTGTATGTAATCTGATGTCTGCTTGTGCTTTATTGTCATAGTGGCGAACTTTGATGCCCATTGGATGTAATATGCCGTAATTTCTTTATTGTATAGTCTAGGTTTTTTCTTATTCATGATGCTGCAGTTATTTTACTGTATATATATCCTGTCTTCGCAGTAAACCGGCCAAATCGTACAATTACTGTACATAATTGGGCCTTCATGCAATCACGATGTAGGTTGGGCCTGAAACATGCCGAACAGCTCATGGGCCGGCAGCAGCCCGAAATTAAACCCGACCCATGATTGTGCGAATCATATCACGGGCTTTTAACAGGCCAAAATTGTCTCGGTCCTTGTTTGGCCCAATCAGATATCGGCTGCGAGCAGGCCGGATGCGAACCGGGCCGTAGTTAGGCCCAACTATATGACGGGCTTTTAACAGGCCGAAATTAATATCGGGCCGAAATGTTAAACGAGCCCTTAATAGGCCAAAACTAATATAAGGTCGAATTACTAAGTGGGCCTTTAGCAAGTGGGCCCAAAAGCATAGTGTCCAGTTGACGGGCCGAATCTGATATGGGCCATAATTGATCCCAAAGCCTCTTAAAGGGCCGGACCTGATCTGGGCCGTAATTTGGCCCAGAACGTGGTAGGCTTTTAACGGGCCGGATCTCATATGGGCCACTATTAGGCCCAGAGCGTGGCAGGCCACTAAATGACCGGATTAAATATGGGTCGGCATTTGGCCCAAAACATGGCAGCAATTTAATGGGCCGGCCTACTAGGGTCCTCAAAATCTTGTGGGCCTACAGCTGGGTCGGCCCATTAATGTCGGCGAAATCTCGTGGGCCTTTAGCTGGGCCGGCCCATTATGATCCGCAAGAATCTTGTGGGCCTTTACCTGGGCCGTCCCATTATGGCCCGCAAAATCTTGTGGGCCTTTAGCTGGGCCAGCCCATTATGGTCCGCAAAATCTCATGGGCCTTTAGCTGGGCCGGCACATGAGGGTCCGCAAAATCTTGTGGGCCTTCAATTGGGACGACCCATTTAAACTTGATGGGCCGGTCCACGTGTCAACATATCATAGGCGCGTCTCGCCCATTGGATGAGTGACACCTGTGCCAATGCGGACCTGACACGTGTCTTCTCCAGCCAATGATCATTTTACATGTGGAAAATCCCCATTGGTCGAGGCTGTTAATGGGTTATCGGATCCAAAATCCGACCCGATAGCTTAACGGCGTTCCCTTACGGTGGATGACACGTGTCGGTCACCCTTGACGAAAGCACTTCTGTGACGCGCGATTTATCGTCATGGAAGTGGACACTTCCATGATGATAATTTTGGTAATGTCATGGAACACTTCTACAACAGCACAGGTATGACTATCTTGATTCTGTCATAAATTTGTCATGGATGTACATGCATGACAAAAAACGTGACCTACTATGACAAACACGTATCATCACGGAAGTGTATTTTTTGTAGTGCATCCTATAGTCTTCTACAACCTTAACCAGCTTTCTTCCATAATAGGTTCACAAAACATGTCTGAGTTGTGTAGTGCCATAGTCTGTACTTTAGCATATTCGAGTTCATCACTTAATTGAAACACGGGTGGAAGGGGTTATTACATCTTGTTGTTTAGTTTTGAGATCTCATACATTGTAGAAATTTATGAAGTTTTATTTTACATATTTTGTTGCCACATGCCATCTTCAGTTTCCACTGTAATGGTGTCATCAATTTCAGCAAGACAGCCTCAACAAATGTCTATACTGCATAATAATAGTAAGCATTGTTTTGCTCAATCAATCCTGATTATCATTTATGCATGTTAGAATTGCTAGAAGCGATAGGTTTCCCTAATTTCGTATTATGCAAAAAACAAAAGACGTAGACCATATCTGGCACTTGAAAACACAACGACTCACTGATTCAAAAATCAAAAACAAAATGGAAATGTAGACTATATCTGTGAAACTTACAAGCCTAGAGATAATATTGTGTGTGCATGATATCTAAGGTAAGCAGTGGTGTAGAGTTGAAAGGTATTCCAGATTTAAATTAGTGTGTACCATGTGATCTTAAAAAAAATCTCGAGTACCAGTCTATTTTTCATTTTTCCCATATAGATTTATTGTTCTAGTAGCTGAAACATCAAAATGGCATTCTTATATCATCTGGACATATTACTTTCATTGGAACTATTTATGCTAGTATTCATTACACTTGGTTTCTTAGCACACACAAGATTTCCTCTTGGTAAAGTGTCATGCTTGGGGATGAAGAGTGATCATGGAGCCAACACCATTATATCTTCACTACGACGTCATGAAGATGCTAATATTATCTAGCCTGTAGTCAAAATGTGTGGCATCACATCAGCTAAAGATGCAGAAATCTGTCGGCGTTCTGGGAACGGGGGTCCCCAGACTTGCCTACCGGCGGCCTGCGGCGTGGCTCAAAGGGGGCCCAGCATGGCCCATATTCATCAACACAGACCCAAGACCCTCGCGAGGGGCCAAGCCTCACGGGGCCGACGACACGGAGCTTCCTCAGGCACGGCCTCGTCAGGCTGGCTCGCAAGGAGGCGGAGAGATCAAGGCGGGGTACCTCACGAGGTACCCGTGACGCAAGCCATGACGACCAAGGGTGCCAGCCGGGCGCCAGCCCGCGCAGTGTCCTCCTTTCCTCTTTTGTGCAAAGGGAGCGAGCGCAGGCGAGAGCATCAAGCAAAGGCACCCGTTTCGGTGCAACGAGACCAAGACCAGTCCAACGGCAGGGATGAAGTCATTGTGGAGCCCAAGCCAGCGCCACCACCAGAGCCTTTGGCAGGCGAGGACCAACTTTAGTCAGGATAAGTGTACCAGATGTTCCCCTTCAAAATGGCCAATTGTTGGCGCCCTTCCCACTCAATATTTGGGAAGAGGACCAGGGCCTTTGCCTATAAATAGGACTAGCCACCCCCAGGGGAGAGAGAGGGAAAAAGGAATCAGAAAGGGATCGAAATCAGAGAGAGAATCGAGAAGAGATAGAGAGAAGGGTGACTGAACTCCTCCTAGCAGTTCATCCCCCAGCCAAGAACAGACCCTCGTGAGGCTGTTCTTCCTTGTATTGCTCATCATCATCAGCCCAAGAGGCAATCCACCACACCACACACTGGAGTAGGGCATTACACCACAACGGTGGCCCGAACCAGTATAAACCATGTGTCTCTTGTGCTGTTCTTTCAATAGCTTAGATCTTAGCGAGGTGGAGGGGCGTAGGTAGGCAGAAGGCGAAATCTCCACACGCACCCCAATGTTCGAACTTCAAGGGTCTGCCGGAACCCGAAATCCGACATTTGGCGCGCCAGGTAGGGGTGCGCCGGAATCCACCTTCTACCGCTTCATGTCTCATCGCGTCATCATCACCATGTCCGGCGACTAGGCGGGCAACCCAGATCCATATGTGGCGTGGCCCGCCCGCGCAGAGCCACTCGCCTAGGCAGCTCGCGGTTCGCAGGGCGCTGCGGGCCGCGGACGATGCGGACAGGCTTCGACAGCTCTCACACAGTGGCAGGCGCGGTCGGCAGCAAGGGCCTCCAATCATGCCGCGACTACGACACCGTACACCCGCTGGGAGCAGGCGAACTCGAGGGCTGCGCTCACGGTGGCCCGAGAGCTGCTGCAGTGCAGGCTGCTGGAGGGCGGTCGTGACGTGCTGCTGGAGCGGGTGGCAGAGCTCCTGGGCTTCGCCGCCTCGGGGGCTCACCCCTTCTGCACCCGGCTCCCATCTCAAGCCCAGGGCGGCCCGGGCGGGGGCTCCGCGCGTGCCGGCGGCCTCCGCGCGCGCCCGCGGCCTCCGCGCGCGCCCGTGGGCTCCAAGGCTACTCCAACGCCAACGAAGCTGTCGGCACCGGACCGGCGGCACCGCTGCCCCCGCTCCCGGTCCGCGAAGAAGAAGGACTCGATGCGACCCACGGCCCCAGTGGACAGCCGTGCTACCACCCCACAGTGGGCGCGTCAAGCAGAGCTGCGTGGCACGCGGAGCACTATGGCATGGCCTTCGGGATAACGGCGCCAGAAGAATACGTGCCCCTCATGATGGACCAAGGACACCCTCACGAGGGCAAACAGGGCTCGCTCCTCAACCCAAGCTGGGGGGACGAGGCGCCAGAAGCTGAGCCCTTCCAGGAGCCCCGGGACGGTCCTACTGGCCACGCTGGAGGCAACGATTATCGGGTTCCGCTAATTCCTCAGGAGCAGGCATACGCTAATCATGGATCGTAGGAGGTGCAGGTCGCCACAGCGAGCAGCTGCCCGGTCCCACAGTCTCCTACCCCTCGAGAGGAGGGCGCAAGGGGCTGCAGGAGAGGGGCCGAGATCCGACATCACCACCGCGGCGTTCGGAGCAAGGTGTTCTCAGGAGGTAGGCCCTCTGCTGGGGAGGTGCCTCAGGGCCTATCCCTGGCGGAGGACCCGTGGTCGTCGGGGGAACCGCTGGCGACCGCTCTACCCCATCGGCAGCGTCCTGGTTTCCAGTCGTCATTGATGGCACTAGGGTGTGGCGCAAGGCGGGTCCCTCGTCTGGCGATATGAAGCAAGGCGAGTACCTGTGAAGAAGGCCCAGTGCCTGTGAAGCTCGCCGCCCCGTGACACTCTCACGTAATAATGAGTGGGGCTGTACATGCCCCGGAGTCTCAGGGGTGCCGGCCTCAGGCCCTGGGGCTCCCTCCCACGCCCAGTGGCAGCACTTAGCTCCGCGCTGGTGAGAAGACGTCCAAGACTAGATTAGGTGCCGGATGTGGCCTTTTGTCTGCTTTCGTTGCTTTTCCCTTTGGTTGTCACTTTCCCCCACTGGATTTAAGTTGGATTCGAATTTGAGATTTGCGTGTGTTCGGAGAAGGGGTGCTTAGTTTCGTTCGAGCAATTTCTCGCATTTTGATTACCACTTCGCCTCAGCTGCCTCCCCTCGTGAGCCCCTCACGAGCCGGGTCAGGCCTAGCTTGCGCGCAGCCCAGACTGCCGTCGCCGCGTCCTCTTAGGAGGTTTTTTACTGCAGATCCTACGGATTCGATCAGGGAACACTCGGGACACCACAGCCACCCACAGGCTACCTCAGGACCCGCACGGGACAAAGGTAAACTAGCCAACCAGCATGTCGCTTAAGCGAACCACTTGGCGCGGGCGCATGGGCAATGTAACGTCTACTAATACGATGAACACAAGTTTTACATGAGGGGCTCCCCCTCCAAAATTCTCTCACAGCCATCAGGCCAAAACCTGAGTTCTATTCATGCAGGGTAAGGAAATAGGAATGATGCATGATCAGTCGGATAAATCCCCCAATGCGTCCTCAGGAGCACCACCCGAACCGTTGCTGGCGTCGCTGAATTCGCCATCGCTGTCTGCGTCGCCGCCAGTGGCGTCAGGGCCGTTCACTACACCGCCCTCGTCGTCAGCCACGATCACGCCATTGTTGTCTGAAGCGAAGGCCCTGACAAGAGCATCCACATTGTCTTCCACCCAGTGCGCCAGGTCGTCTCGGACGGCCTGGGGGACTGGGGCGATGGCGGCGGCGAAATCGAAGTGGGGATCCATGTTCTGGAGATGGCTGAAGACGCGAGAAAAGGCACGCCCGAGCAGGGCGCGGCTCCTCTCCTCCACCAACCTGTCGGCCCTGACCGACCGCGCCTCCAGCTGCATCACCACGTCGGTGAAGAACTGAAGGTTGCTGGCGTAGTTGACTGCGTGCGGCTCGCCAACAACCGCCTCACAGATGTTGCCTAAGGTTGTGTTGGCTCTCTCCCGGAGCATGGTGAGCATGGGGCCGTGCTCATGCTCCAGGATCCGCCGCTGACGTATCTCGTCCGCATTCTGGCGCGTGACGACCTCAGCCTCCTCCACCCGCTGGCGAAGAAGGAGCACCTCGGCCTGGGAGGTGGTTGACTCCCCTTGCGCTACCTCAAGGGCGCCCCGAAAAGCATCGGCCCGCCGCGTCGCTTCCTCCAGCTTGGCCCTCAAGGCAGCAGTCCTACCTTCAGCCTCGGCCCGGATCAACCCCAGCCTCTCCTTGAACTCGTGCTCGAGGTTCAAGCGCGCCATCGCCACCCGACGTCCGACCTCCTCCAGGACACGGGCTTCCCGTGCAGCGACATCATCCTTCGCCTGCGTCACCAAGCGCTCCCACGTCTCCAGACGCTCGTACTCGCGGGCACGTTCCGCGGCTTCCAGCGTCAGCGCCTCCTCATGCTTCTGGAGCTCTGCTGGGTCGCCGGAGGCCACCTTTATCGATGCGAGGGCTGCCTCGCGCAGCTCCACTTGCTCCTCCAGTGAGTGGCACCAGGCCAGGAGCTCCCGAGCCCGCTCCTCCGCCGCCTCTCGCCGCCGGTCAGCATCCCGGGCCTCCTCAGTGGCCCAAGATCGGGCCTCCCGAGAGGCCACCAGCAATGCCTTGGCTCTGCGTCGTCAAGATCACGCTGACAGCGCGCAAGGGCGATGGCGCCCTCCAGCTCGCGCCTCTCTGCAGCCAGGCGCGGGCCCCCGGCCTCAAGGCGCGCGTCTTCATCAGCAAGCTCCTCACCAAGCAGGCTCACCGCGTCAGCCGCCCTTCGAAGGAATCCTTGGCAAAGAGCGCGACGCTCCCGGGCGCGCTCGAGCACGTCTTCCACACCATCATCTGCCCCAAGCAAGCACTGGGGGCCACGAATCAGCACTCCCCCTCCGGGCAGGGGGCTGGGGGCGGGCACCCTCGCGATGGCCGGGCACGCCACGCCAGAAGCCCAGCCTGGAGCCAGCTCGTCCCCAGATGAAGAGCGCAGGGAGCGCCTCAGCCAATCGCAGTCCACGACCAGGTGAGAAGCCCACGGCAGGCTGGCTATGCCATGAGAAGGCCCGCGAAGGAGGATCGCGAGGTGCGCAGGGCCACGATGTGCCTCGGGATGGTTCGCCTCTCCGATCGCCCTCACCACAAGGGCTCTGCTGCTCGGAGCGCTTGAGGATGGTGGTGGGGGCGAAGCCAAGGGGGACGGCACCTCAGCCATCTCCGCGAGCTCGGCTGGAAGGGGCCTGCGGAGAAAGGATCAGTAAAAGCAACAGAAGGATCGGGAGCTGGGAAAGGAGAAGGCTTGCTCATCAGTGGCGAAGTACTTCCTACGCTTCAGCAGGCGACAAGGGTAATTGTCATCCAGGGCCTCCCTTCTCCTCCGGAGGGCCTCAAAGTCCACGCGGAAGCGGCCCAAGAGTTGAGCGCAGGGATCAACCTGCGACGAAGACGGAGCGTCCAGGCGATCCGCGTCAGGGGTGCCTGCCTGATGCGCGCTGCCAATCGCCTCGCCAAGAGAAGCGGCTGGAGTCTCAGGGGCCTCAGTCGCAGGCGCTGAGGGCAGCTGCTTGCCACCCTCAGCCTCAGCGGCACGGGCCCCAAGAGCTGCTCCCTGATGAGCATCGCCCGACGTTGTCACCCCGCCGGGAGCCCCCTCGGCCTCTGGCGCCTCATGCCTCCCTGCTCCGCCACTTGAGGAAGAGTCGCCTTGGCCGACTGGAAGGGCAGTCACCGTCACTGGGTTCTCGCGAGACCCCCGGAGGCCGGCGGGGCACGGCCCCCACTCATCAAAGATAGGCATCTGATTCAAAAAAATCGCCCCTGTTCTGGCAGAGGTACAGCAAGGCCCCTCCCTGCTGGATGCTGCCAGGGTTGGGGTCCCCAGTCAGGATCAAGAGCACTGTCCTCAGCACTTCAGGCATCAGGTCCACTTCCTGGATCCTCATACGATCATCACGCCCACTGAAGGCCCACATCCAGTGGGAGTGGCGTTGGAGAGGAGCAATGCGGCGAAGCAGGAACTCCTTCACCACCTTGGGCGCTGTCACGCCAAGCGACCTCAAGAACGCGAAGCGGTGCCAGACGAAGACGAGCCGGGGGCTCTGAAGCGTCTCCTGGCCCCAGCCCGAATTGGGGACAGCAGGCGAAGTTGGCTCCGATAGCAGGGGGCTGGGCACCCCTCCATCCACATACAGCCACCGCTGGCGGAACCCAGCCGCGGGCAGAGGGAGCCTGAAGTCAATCCCTGAGGCCGCTGTCTCAGACGCGGCAACGAAGCTCACGCACGCCCAGCATTGGATAGGGTCGACAAGACGCAGAGAGAAGAAGTGGCGCAGCAAGGCAACCGAAGGAAGGATGCCCATCATTGCCTCGCAAACAAAGGCGAAGACCGAAAGAAGGGTGATGGATTCAGGACCCAGATGCATCATGTGGATATGATAGTGGGAAAGCACGGCATTGAAGAAATCAGAAAAGGGGGGAACCAGACCCGCCCAAAGGGCGTCGGCGAAATACTGGACCTCGGTGACTATCCTGTCGATGGAGAAGTGAGACGCGGGCCAGGCCGTCGTCCTCCCGCATTCGTTGAAGATAGTGGCCAGAGCCGAGCTGACCTTGCCCAAGCCCTCGGCGGGGGCCGCCAACGGCGGCGAGCAAGGCGGAGGCATGGGTTTCTTCCCTCTTCCCTTCTTCGTTGGAGCCATGGTGATGGGAAGGGGGGGGAAGGTTCGAGATTGGGTTGAAAACAGAAGCTGGAGTTCTAGCGGAGGAAGGACAGAGGGCGCTCGAGCAACAGAAAGGGGAGCGGCTGTGTATGACTACGAGTCCGCCTAGCATGGCGCAAAATAAGGGGGGCGTGGGGGAACAGTTCCGCCCACGCCCAATCAACCGCCACGCGGCGCCCAAGGCCACAGGCTGTTAGGGCCCGCGGCGCTTCGCCCTTGCCCTTTTGCCTCCCTACACAGCCAAGTCCGGGCGTGCCTTGGGCCCGGGGGCTACTGTCGGCGTTCTGGGAACGGGGGTCCCCAGACTTGCCTGCCTGCGGCCTGCGGTGTGGCTCAAAGGGGGCCTAGCACGACCCATCTTCATCAACATAGACCCAAGACCCTCGCGAGGGGCCAAGCCTCGCGGGGCGGACGACACGGAGCTTCCTCAGGCACGGCCTCGTCAGGCTGGCTCATGAGGAGGCGGAGAGATCAAGGCGGGGTACCTCACGAGGTGCCCGTGACGCAAGCCATGACGACCAAGGGTGCCAGGCCGGCGCCAGCCCGCGCAGTGTCCTCCTTTCCTCTTTGGTGCAAAGGGAGCAAACACAGGCGAGAGCATCAAGCAAAGGCACCTGTTTCGGTGCAACGAGACCAAGACCAGTCCAACGGCAGGGAGGAAGTCATTGTGGAGCCCAAGCCAGCGTCACCACCAGAGCCTTTGGCGGGCGAGGACCAACTTTAGTCAGGATAAGTGTACCAGATGTTCCCCTTCAAAATGGCCAATTGTTGGCTCCCTTCCCGCTCAATATTTGGGAAGAGGACCAGGGCCTTTGCCTATAAATAGGACTAGCCACCCCCAGGGGAGAAAGAGGGAAAACGGAATCAGAAAGGGATCGAAATCAGAGAGAGAATCGAGAAGAGAGAGAGAGAAGGGTGACTGAACTCCTCCTAGCGGTTCATCCCCCCAGCCAAGAACAGACCCTCGCGAGGCTGTTCTTCCTTGTATTGCTCATCATCATCAGCCCAAGAGGCAATCCACCACACCACACACTGGAGTAGGGTATTACACCACAACGGTGGCCTAAACCAGTATAAACCCCGTGTCTCTTGTGCTGTTCTTTCAATAGCTTAGATCTTAGCGAGGCGGAGGGGCGCAGGTAGGCAGAAGGCGAAATCTCCGTGCGCACCCCAGTGTTCGAACCTCAAGGGTCTGCCGGAACCCGAAATCTGACAAAATCGCCATGGAGGCAGGAGCTAAATTTATTGGCATGATACTTTGGCCTAACTCCAAGCACTCTGTTGCATTAACAGAAGCAGAAGAAGTATCTAGAGTAGCACAATCTTATGGGGTTGAATCAGTTGGTGTCTTTATGGATGATGATGAAGAGAAAGTACTAAGAGTGTCTGATTCATGTGACCTTAATCTAGTCCAGGTTGGACTTGTATCTTTAGTTTTCTTCATTACGTTTATGAATTATTTTGGTGGCAGCACAATGCTTATATGGATCTTCCCATATGCAGCTCCATGGAGATAAATCCCGTGCATTGCTTCGTGTTCTCTCAAAGAATAATCATATCGTTTATGTCCTAAATGTCAATGATGATGGCAAACTTATCAATTCTTATCCTCATGAAGAATATCTACTTGATTGGTGCTACCTCTTGAGCACTGCGTTGGATTTCCTTGAAGAGGAAAGAATGATGCAGCAAAGTAGTGTAAATATTTCCCTCGGTTTTTGAGAACCAAGGTATCAATGCAGTAGGAGGCTATGCGCGAGTCCCTCGTACCTGCACAAAACAAATAACTCCTCACAGCCAACGCGGTAAGGGGTTGTCAATCCCTTCACGGTCACTTACGAGAGTGAGATCTGATAGATATGATACGATAATATTTTTGGTATTTTTCTGATAGAGATGCAAAGTAAAAGGAAAGGAAATAACTAAGTATTGGAAGATTAATGTGATGAAGATAGACCCGGGGGCCATAGGTTGCACTACTGGCTTCTCTCAATAGTATAAGTATTTTACGGTGGGTGAACGAATTACTGTTGAGCAATTGACAGAATTGAGCATAGTTATGAGAATATCTAGGTATGATCATGTATATAGGCATCACGTCCGAGACAAGTAGACCGACTCCTTCCTGCATCTACTACTATTAGTGCACTCATCGACCGCTATCCAGCATGCATCTAGAGTATTAGGTTCATGAAAACAGAGTAACTCCTTAAGCAAGATGACATGATATAGAGGGATAAATTCATGCAATATGATAAAAAACACCATCTTGTTATCCTCGATGGCAACAATACAATACGTGTCTTGCTGCCCCTACTGTCACCGGGAAAGGACACCACAAGATTGAACCCAAAGCTAAGCACTTCTCCCATTGCAAGAAAGATCAATCTAGCAGGCCAAACCAAACTGATAATTCGAAGAGACTTGCAAAGATAACCAATCATAATAAAAGAATTCAGAGAAGAATCAAATATTGTTCATAGATAATCTTGATCATAAACACATAATTCATCGGTCTCAACAAACACACTGCAAAAAGAAGATTACATCGAATAGATCTCGACAAGAGAGGGGGAGAACATTGTATTGAGATCCAAAAAGGGAGAAGAAGCCATCTAGCTAATAACTATGGACCCGAAGGTCTAAGGTAAACTACTCACACTTCATCGGAGAGGCTATGGTGTTGATGTAGAAGCCCTCCGTGATGGATGCCCCCTCTGGCGGAGCTCCGGAACAGGCCCCAAGATGGGATCTGGTGGATACAGAAGGTTGCGGCGGTGGAATTAGGTTTTTGGATCCCTCTCTGATCGTTTGGGGTACGTAGGTATATATAGGAGGAAGGAGTACATCGGTGGAGCAATAGGGGGCCCACAAGGGTGGAGGGCGCGCCTGGGGGGGTAGGCGCGCCCCCTACCTCGTGGCCTCCTCCTTTGTTTCTTGACGTAGGGTCCAACTCTCCTGGATCATGTTCGTTCCGAAAATCACGTTCCCGAAGGTTTCATTCCGTTTGGACTCCGTTTGATATTCCTTTTCTGCGAAACTCTAAAATAGGACAAAAAACAATAAATTCTGGGCTGGGCCTCCGGTTAATATGTTAGTCCCAAAAATAATATAAAAGTGGATAATAAAGGCCAATAATGTCCAAAACAGTAGATAATATAGCATGGATCAATCAAAAATTATAGATACGTTGGAGACGTATCAAGCATCCCCAAGCTTAATTCCTGCCCGTCCTCGAGTAGGTAAATGATAAAAAAGATAATTTTTGATGTGAAGTGCTACTTGGCATAATTTCAATGTAATTCTTCTTAATTGTCGTATGAATATTCAGATCCAAAAGATTCAAGATAAAAGTTCATATTGACATAAAAATAATAATACTTCAAGTATACTAACTAAGCAATTATGTCTTCTCAAAATAGCATGGCCAAAGAAAGTTCATCCCTACAAAATCATATAGTTTAGTCATGCTCCATTTTCTTCACACAAGAACGCTCTCATCATGCACAACCCCGATGACAAGCCAAGCAATTGTTTCATACTTTAGTAATCTCAAACCTATATACTTTCACGCAATATATGAGCGCGAGCCATGGACATAGCACTATGGGTGGAATAGAATATGATGATGGGGGTTGTGTGGAGAATACAAAAAAGGAGATAGTCTCACATCAATGAGGCTAATCAATGGGCTATGGAGATGCCCATCGATTGATGTTAATGCAAGGAGTAGGGATTGCCATGCAACAGATGCACTAGAGCTATAAATGTATGAAAGCTCAACAAAAGAAACTAAGTGGGTGTGCATCCAACTTGCTTTCTCACGAAGACCTAGGTCACTTGAGTAAGCCCATTATTGGAATATACAAGCCAAGTTCTATAACGAAAAATTCCCACTAGTATATGAAAGTGACAAAACAAGAGACTCTCTATCATGAAGATTATGGTGCTACTTTGAAGCACAAGTGTGGCAGAGGATAGTAGCATTGTCCCTTCTCTCTTTTTCTCTCATTTTTTTGGGCCTTCTCTTTTTTATGGCCTTTCTCTTTTTTATATTTTTTTATTCCTCACTTGGGACAATCCTCTAGAAAATGAGGATCATCACACTTCTATTTATTTACAACTCAATGATTACAACTCGATGCTAGAACAAAAGATGACTCTATATGAATGCCTCCGGCGGTGTACCGGGATATGCAATGAACCAAGAGTGACATGTATGAAAGAATTATGAATGGTGGCTTTGCCACAAATACTATGTCAACTACATGATCATGCTAAGCAATATGACAATGATGAATGTGTCATGATAAACAGAATGGTGGAAAGTTGCATGGCAATATATCTCAGAATGGCTATGGAAATGCCATAATAGGTAGGTATAGTGGCTGTTTTGAGGAAGATATAAGGAGGTTTATGTGTGAAAGAGCGTATCATATCACGGGGTTTGGATGCACCGGCGAAGTTTGCACCAACTCTCAATGTGAGAAAGGGCAATGCACGGTACCAAAGAGGCTAGCAATGATGGAAGGGTGAGAGTGTGTATAATCCATGGACTCAACATTAGTCATAAAGAACTCACATACTTATTGCAAAAATCTACAAGTCATCAAAAACCAAGCACTACGCGCATGCTCCTAGGGGGATAGATTGGTAGGAAAAGACCATCGCTCGTCCCCGACCGCCACTCATAAGGAGGACAATCAAAGAAGACCTCATGTTTCAAATTTGTTACATAATGTTTACCATATGTGCATGCTACGGGACTTGCAAATTTCAACACAAGCATTTCTCAAATTCACAACTACTGAACTAGCACGACTTTGATATTATTACCTCCATATCTCAAAACAATCATCAAGCATCAAACTTCTCTTAGTATTCAAAACACTCAGAAGAAAGTTTTTACTAATCTTGAATACCTAGCACATTAGGATTATTTAAGCAAATTACCATGCTATTTAAGACCCTCAAAATAATCTAAGTGAAGCATGAGAGATCAATAGTTTCTATTAAACAAATCCACCGCCGTGCTCTAAAAGATATAAGTGAAGCACATAGAGTATTCTAACAAATTCCAAATCATGTATGGCTCTCTCAAAAGGTGTGTACAGCAAGGATGATTGTGGTAAACTAAAAAGCAAAGACTCAAATCATACAAGACGCTCCAAGAAAAACACATATCATGTGGTGAATAAAAATATAGCTCCAAGTAAAGTTACCGATGGAAGTAGACGAAAAGAGGGGATGCCTTCCGGGGCATCCCCAAGCTTTGGATTTTAGGTGACCTTAGATTATATTGGGGGTTCCACGGGCATCCCCAATCTTAGGCTCTTGCCACTCCTTGTTCCATAATCCATCAAATCTTTACCCAAAACTTGAAAACTTCACAACACAAAACTTAAAGTAGAAAATCTCGTGAGCTCCGTTAGCGAAAGAAAACACAAGACCACTTCAAGGTACTGTAATGAACTCATTATTTATTTATATTGGTGTTAAGCCTACTGTATTCCAACTTCTCTATGGTTTATAAACTATTTTACTAGCCATAGATTCATCAAAATACGCAAACAACACACGAAAAACAGAATCTGTCAAAAACAGAACAGTCTGTAGTAATCTGTAGCTATCACAAGATCTGGAACCCCAAAAATTCTAAAATAAATTTCTGGACGTGAGGAATTTATCTATTAATAATCTTCAAAAATAATTAACTAAATAACACTTTTCAAATAAAAATGGCAGCTGTTCTCGTGAGCGCTAAAGTTTCTGTTTTTTACAGCAAGATAACAACACTTTCCCCAAGTCTTCCCAACGGTTCTACTTGGCACAAACACTAATTAAGCACAAAAAACATAACCAAAAAAGAGGCTATATAAATTATTTATTACTAAACAGGAGCAAAAGGCAAGGAATAAAAATAAAATTGGGTTGCCTCCCAACAAGCGCTATCGTTTAACGCCCCTAGCTAGGCATAAAAAGCAAGGATAGATCTAGGTATTGCCATCTTTGGTTTTAGGGGAAAAGAGAGAAAACTTGTTATCTATGGAATTAATGTTCCTATTTTGACAAAGTACATGGCCATTAATGGTAGAAGAAAGATTAAGAATGTTGCGGAAATTGGCATCTAGGCTAGCTTTTATCTCTTTAATAGATTCGTTTTGGTAAGAAAGAAAAAGAGATGTGATTTCAGCTTTCTCATTAATGGGGTGCCCAAAAATAGTTTTCATCATCTCATAGGTATCTATGGGGTCCGCTTCAAGAAAACCCTCTTCAAAAATAGAATCTAAAACTTGTTTGAACGAAGCGTGCAGCCCAACATAAAAGGTTTTTAAGTAAACCTCAATTTGATATTGGGGCACATAGCTGGCCTGGATCCTTAACAGCCTATCCCAAGCATCTTTCAAAGATTCATCGAGTAAATAACGAAAAATTCCAGAATCATCTTCATCAAAATTACCAAGGTTCTCATTGATAACTCTGGCAAGTTTTTCCATAGCATTCCGATTTATGAGTTTAGATAAGATAGCAGGATTGTCTAAAGCACTAGAACTTGGGAGAGAACCCCCAATTCTTTTTGGTTCCAACATAGCGAGGGAAAAGTGAGCGAAAAGAGGCAAATAGAGAAAGAGAGGGAGGATAGAGAGAGAGGGGGGCGAATAAAATGGCAAGGGTGAAGTGGGGGAGAGGAAAATGAGAGGCAAATGGTAAATAATGTAATGCGGGAGATAAGGGTATGTGATGGGTACTTGGTATGTTGACTTTTGCGTAGACTCCCCGACAACGGCACCAGAAATCTTCTTACTACCTCTTGAGCATTGCGTTGGATTTGCTAGAAGAGGAAAGGGTGATGCAGCAAAGTAGCGTAAGTATTTCCCTCGGTTTTTGAGAACCAAGGTATCAATCCAGTAGGAGGCTACGCGCGAGTCCCTCGTACCTGCACAAAACAAATAACTCCTCGCAACCAACGCGATAAGTGGTTGTCAATCCCTTCATGGTCACTTACGAGAGTGAGATCTGATAGATATGATAAGATAATATTTTTGGTATTTTTGTGATAGAGATACAAAGTAAAATAAAAGCAAAGTAAAAAGCAAAGGAAATAACTAAGTATTGGAAGATTAATATGATGAAGATAGACCCAGGGGCCATAGGTTTCACTAGTGGCTTCTCTCAAGAGCATAAGTATTTTACTGTGGGTGAACGAATTACTGTTGAGCAATCGACAGAATTGAGCATAGTTATGAGAATATCTAGGTATGATCATGTATATAGGCATCACGTCCGAGACAAGTAGACCGACTTCTGCCTGCATCTACTACTATTACTCCACTCATCGACCGCTATCCAGCATGCATCTAGAGTATTAAGTTCATGAAAACAGGGTAACGCCTTAAGCAAGATGACATGATATAGAGGGATAAATTCATGCAATATGATAGAAAACCCATATTGTTATCCTCGATGGCAACAATACAATACGTGCCTTGCTGCCCCTACTGTCACTAGGAAAAGACATCGCAAGATTGAACCCAAAGCTAAGCACTTCTCACATTGCAAGAAAGATCAATCTAGTAGGCCAACCCAAACTGATAATTCGAAGAGACTTGCAAAGATAACCAATCATACATAAAAGAATTCAGAGAAGAATCAAATATTGTTCGTAGATAATCTTGATCATAAACCCACAATTCATCGGTCCCAACCAACACACCGCAAAAAGAAGATTACATCGAATAGATCTCCACAAGAGAGGGGGAGAACATTGTATTGAGATCCAAAAAGAGAGAAGAAGCCATCTAGCTAATAACTATGGACCCGAAGTTCTGAGATAAACTACTCACACTTCATCGGAGAGGCTATGGTGTTGATGTAGAAGCCCTCCATGATGGATGCCCCCTCCGGCGGAGCTCTGAAACAGGCCCAAAGATGGGATCTCGTGGATATAGAAGGTTGCGGTGGTGGAATTAGGTTTTTGGCTCCGTCTCTGATCGTTTGGGGGTACGTAGGTATATATAGGAGGAAGGAGTACGTCGGTGGATCAACGGGGGCCCACGAGGGTGGAGGGCGCGCCTGGGGGGTAGACGCGCCCCCTACCTCGTGGCCTCCTCATTTGTTTCTTGACGTAGGGTCCAAGTCTCCTGGATCATTTTCGTTCCGAAAATCATGTTCCCGAAGGTTTCATTCCGTTTGGACTCCGTTTGATATTCCTTTTCTGTGAAACTCTGAAATAGGCAAAAAATAGCAATTCTTGGCTAGGCCTCCGGTTAATAGGTTAGTCCCAAAAATAATATAAAAGTGGATAATAAAGCCCAATAATGTCCAAAATAGTAGATAATATAGCATGGAGCAATCAAAAATTATAGATATATTGGAGACGTATCAATTGGTTCTTAGTGGACAGTGCGAAGGGGCGAAGGTTAGATTTGGTTATTGATTCTCCAGTGAGTATAAAACTGGCTCCCCTATCCTAAACCCTTTTCTACTCATTTCGTAATATTTAAAGGCCAGTTATCCATCAAGTGTTTTTGATATACCAAATGATGAAGAAGGGTTTACCCCCGCTTTATATTATAAAGCACCATCACAGCAGTACATCCGAGCATATCGATACAAACGCACGTCACCACCGCACACAAAACACACACCTAAGGTAAGATACGAAGGTGTCAGGCACCGACACACCACCCAACGACTACCAAGCACACTAGAGATGAGAAAAGCAGAACCGCTTTGAGTCGATGAAGACCACCACCATGAGCGATACAGCGAAGAGATGTCAGATGGCCAACATGGGAGCGAGGATTCCAAAACGGTGCCACCAAGAAGGACACGACCATGGATAGCCGCCACCGTCCGATCACGTAGAATAAGTTTTCACTTGGATCAAGAGGTGAGAGCATCACGACGGAGCCTACAAGGAAACGACGTCCGTCGCCGCTAATGAAGCTATGTACCTAGGGTAGGGTCATAGGCCTGACCTAGACACTCTCCCCTAGGACATCACCCTAAAGCCAGGATCATTCAAAGGGTACCATCATCCACTTGACCAGAGATGTTCCACTCGGAAGAATCAATGTCACTCGACCGTTGCTAAAGTCACTCGACGGGCAGAAGAGCTAAAGCCACTCTGCACGAACAACGGTCGAGCATTTACTTATAGGCTTAATTGTCATTTATAGCACTTTAGTGTGGGCGTTACCAGTAATGTCTCCTCTTCAATGTACCTTAAACCCTCTGTAACGTGGGCTGGCTGGGGTCCTGGCGCACTCTATATAAGCCACGCCCCTCCACGGGCACAAGTGTTTGCATCTTTTGTAAACTCACACACACATAATCCAGTCGACCGCCTCAGGACACCGAGACGTAGGGCTGTTACTTCCTCTGAGAAGGGCCTGAACTCGTAAAACTCGTGTGTACAACTACTCCATAGCTAGGATCTTGCCTCCTCATACCTACCCCCCATTCTACTGTCAGTCTTAGATCCACGACAGTTGGCGCCCACCTTGGGTCATGTGTCTTAGCAGTTTATTGGAGAAGTTGCAATTCTTCCGATATCCATCATCATGGTTTCCGGCGGAGGATTGGCTGATGGCCGCGAGATCTGTCTCGGCGCGCTCATATTCATCGCCGACGACTCCGCTTGGCTCCACGAGGCTCCACTCAACGTCGAGGCGCTTCCCGTCCGCGGGGCGACGCACTTCCGCGCATGCGTTCGTGGCGTCCTTCTTAGGCAACCATCGACTCTGTATCAATCGGCTCCTACGACAACCTCCCTTTCCGTTGTTCGCCGACATCAGCAATCCGGTTGGTCGTGGCTTCAGCGGTGGGTGAGGCACGCAGTGGCCCGCCAATCGGCCACCCCACAAATCACGGCGATCGAGCCCGATGAAACTCTCTACGGCCTATTCAATCTGTCGATTGGCTCCGCCGAGACTGCGTCCGAATGCGACAGCAGCGACCCCGCGGCGGAAGTCTTGATGGTCAATGGACCATGCAGTACTCCTGCTTCACCCGTGAAGGCGGTGGCGATGGCGGCGGCGATCCGTCACGTGTTCATGAAGAGTACCGCCCCGAACCCCTTTCTTCTCAGCGGAGGGAATATCTTTGCCGCCAAAATATGGATGTGCTTCACACTCCTATCGTTGGAGAAACCCCCGAGGCCCAGGCCTTGGAGGAGGCGCACCTGGCCAACTTGGCTGAGCGCACTCGACTGGAAAACCTCCAGCGCGCACTCGACCAGCGTGCTCGGCAGCGTATTCCCTAGTCCAGTCGACGACAACATTTTCTTCCTCCGACTCAGGTATACCGAACTCCGATCCAGAATCTCACAGCTACAGCTCGAATAGCAGAGTCAATTCAACCTTCCCAGTCAGAAGCTGGCCGAGGTTTGATGCAGATCCGGGCTTTGCTCCGGGCAGCGGGGGAGCAGAATACATCAGTATCTCAGTCGCAGAATAGGATTCATAGCAGGTATGTGGTGGCGGATACTGTCCAGTCTGCCCATAGCCCGAGATCGCCTCCGCGGCGTGAGGGACGTGGATATCAGCAAGATCAGTACAGGAACCGAGAGCAGTGTGATCATCGACTCGACCATGATGAACGTTGTCAAGTGCCCACACCTCCTCCGAGGAGTGGGTCATACGTGCCTCGCCGGCAAGATGACAGGTGCCCCCACAGTGACGAACAAAGAATTCCAGTTGACCCCATAGAGCCAGGCTTTGATGCCAGGTCTATCCTCGTTCAAGGTCTGGTTGATAGAAACAGAGCTCACAGAGAAGTTCATGATAGAGATCATCCAACTGGAAGCAGGGTACACATTTCAGGGCCCGAGTGTTTCAGCAGAGCCATCAGGGCGGCAGTGATTCCTCCCAACTTCAGGTTGGCGACTGGAGTCAGCAAGTTCATCGGCGAGTCCAAGCCTGATACTTGGCTTGAGGATTACCGAGTCGTTGTACAGATTGGTGGTGGTAATGATGATGTGGCCATGAAACACCTCCCCTTGATGTTGGAGGGCTCTACCAGAGCATGGTTGAATCAGTTGGCTCCTGGCAGCATATATAGCTGGGAGGAACTTTCCCGAGTGTTTGTTAGGACCTTTGAAGGCACTTAGAAAAGGCCGGTTGGGTTGACAGAATTGCAGTGTTGTGTCCAGAAACCAAATGAAACTTTGAGGGATTATATCCAGAGATGGATCACGTTGCACCATACAGTGGAGAATGTGTCAGATCACCAAGCAATTTGTGCCTTCAAGGAAGGCGTTAAGTATCGGCAGTTGAATCTGAAATTCGGTCGGACAGGAGATATGACTCTGACTCAGATGATGCAGATTGCCACCAAATATGCCAATGGTGAAGAAGAAGACCGACTTTGGAGTGGCAAACACAAGAGAGTCGCCCAAGAAATCGGTGGAGGGAATTCTAGTCGGAAACAGAAGCGAAAGGCCGAACCAGTTGCTCCTGGTGAAGCCTTAGCTATTGCCCAAGGAAAGTTCAAAGGAAAGCCCAAAGGACCCTGGACTCCCAAAAAAATTAAGGATAAAGATGGGAATGATGTGTTGGATTTACCATGCCATATTCATACCAAAAAAGATGAAGAGGGGAACATCATTTACCCTAAACACACCACTCGACAGTGTCGATTCCTGATCCAGCAGTTCCGAGAGAAACAACCCAAGGAAAAGGAAAAGGAGTCGGGCGGAGGTGAGGATAGGGAAGAAGGTGATGATGGTTTTCCCAACGTCAATTCCACACTGATGATTTTTGCTGATGTTGAGAGCAAAAGTCAGTTGAAGGTTATTAACAGGGAAGTGAACATGGTTGCTCCTGCAACACCCAGTTATCTGAAGTGGTCCCAGACTGCCATCACATTCGACCAGTCGGATCACCCGGCACATATAGCCACCCCTGGGAGGCAAGCACTGGTAGTCGACCCAGTAGTCAAAGGCACTCTACTGACTAAAGTACTGATGGATGGTGGCAGTGGCCTGAATATCCTTTATGCTGAAACCTTGAAGGGAATGGGCATTCCGATGTCCAAGCTTAGCGAAAGCAACATGAGTTTCCACGGTGTTATACCCAGCAAGAAGGCCCAGTCACTCGGCCAGATCGCACTTACTGTGGTTTTCGGTGATTCCAAGAATTACCGCAAGGAAAAGTTGATGTTTGAGGTAGTGGATTTCAAGAGTGCTTACCATGCCATTCTGGGGCGACCCGCTTATGCACATTTTATGGCTCGGCCATGTTACATTTATCTCAAATTGAAGATGCCTGGCCCCAAAGGAGTAATCACTGTCACCGGCAATCAGCAGAAGGCAGAAGAGTGCTTCCAGAAGGCTAAAAAATTGTCGATGCACAGATGGCAGTAGTGGAACTGCAAGAGTACTAGAAAAATGTAGATCTGAGTGATTTTCTGTGAGCCAAGAAGCCTACCACAGAGTCCGCATTTCAGTCATCAGGGGAAACGAAGCCGATTCATATCCACCCGACCGATCCCGATGCTGCTCCGACCCATGTTTCATCGACACTCGACAGCAAATAGGAAGAAGTGCTCATCTAGTTCCTCCGTGAGAACTGGGACATCTTTTCATGGAAACCTTCTGACATGCCGGGTGTGCCCAAGGGACTGGCTGAGCATCGTTTGCGAGTCAACCCAAAAATAAAACTAGTCAAGGAACATCTCCGATGGTCCGTCGTCCAGAAGAGAAAACCAATTGGCGAGGAAGTGGCTCGGCTCCTGGCAGCTGAGTTCATCCGAGAGATTTACCACTCCGAGTGGCTCGCCAATGTTGTCATGGTCCCCAAGAAGGATGATTCACTTCACATGTGCATTGACTTCAAGCATATTAATCGGGCCTGCCTAAAAGATCATTTTTCTCTTCCCCGCATCGACCAAATTGTCGACTCAACTGTGGGATGTGAGCGTTTGTCCTTCTTGGATGCTTATTCCGGGTACCATCAGATCCGACTGTATGGACCCGATGAGATAAAAACAACTTTCATCACTCTGTTCGGATGTTTTTGTTATGTCACTATGCCATTCGGCCTGAAGAACGCCTGAGCCACGTTCATGAGGATGATCCAGAAGTGTCTGCTCACTCAAATCAGTCGCAATGTGGAAGCATACATGGATGACATTGTAGTCAAGTCACGTAAGGGTTCCGACCTGCTGGCTGACCTTGCTGAAACCTTTGCCAACCTCGGAAGGTATGATATCAAGCTTAATCCATCAAAGTGCACATTCAGAGTTCCTGGTGGAAAGTTACTCGGTTTCCTCGTTTTCGAACAAGGGATCGACACTAACCCAGGGAAAGTTGGTGCCATTCTTCGGATGAAACGCCCTGTGCATGTGCACGATGTCCAAAAGCTTACTGGTTGTTTGGCCGCTTTGAGTCGATTCATTTCTCGTCTTGGTGAAAAGGCACTACCTCTTTACCGATTGATGAAGAAGTCCGATAAGTTCGAGTGGACTCCCGAAGCTGATGCAGCATTTGTAGAGCTCAAAGCCCTGCTCTCCACCTAGCCGATGCTTGCTGCACCAATCAGCAAAGAGCCTTTACTGCTTTACATTGCAGCCACTGGACAAGTTGTCAGTACAGTTGTCGGTGTCAAAACCGGTAGATCTCGGGTAGGAGGTCCCGAACTGTGCGTCTAGGTCGGATGGTAACAGGAGGCAAGGGACACGAAGTTTTACCCAGGTTTGGGCCCTCTCGATGGAGGTAAAACCCAACGTCCTGCTTGATTAATATTGATGATATGGGTAGTACAAGAGTAGATCTACCACGAGATCGGAGAGACTAAACCCTAGAAGCTAGCCTATGTTATGATTGTTCTGTATCTTGTCCTATGGACTAAAACACTCCGGTTTATATAGACACCGGAGAGGGTTAGGGTTACACAAAGTCGGTTACAATAGTAGGAGATCTACATATCCGTATCACCAAGCTTGCCTTCCACGCCAAGGAAAGTCCCTTCCAGACACGGGACGAAGTCTTCAATCTCGTATCTTCATAGTCCAGGAGTCTGGCTGAAGGTATAGTTCGGCTATCCGAACACCCCCTAATCCAGGACTCCCTCAGTAGCCTCTAAACCAGGCTTCAATGACGATGAGTCTGGCGCGCAGATTGTCTTCGGCATTGCAAAGCGGGTTCCTCCTCCAAGTACTTCATAGAAGATTTTGTACACAAAGATAGTGTCCGGCTCTGCAAAATAAGTTTCCACATATTGCCATAGAGAGAAAAATATTTACACAAATCTAATCTGTTGATGTATTCCGTAGTGTGACATACCATGGCCAAGCTTTTATCCGAGTCGTTTTATTATCCCACCTCAGCGTGTCATGCGAGGCGGTTTCCTTGGCACGTCTTGTTAAAGCAGAGATCGTGTCCCCTTATTCCGGGATTCTCATCAATACGGGCGTGGGTAAGCCAACCGCGCCATTGATTACGGTGCTTGGAGATAAGCGAGTTTTACCAGGCTGGTGGGGACACGTAGTTGCGTCCACCCATATAAGGGGATAAGGATCCACCTTTTCACCTATGCCTTCTTCCTCCCTTGCTTATCCAGTCTCGCACACTCGAGCTCCAGCGCCCAAATCCGCACTCCCCACCTCAACCTTCTCCAACCATGTCCGGAGCGGGAGGCAAGTGGATGGTCTCCTCCGTCACGGAGGGAAACATCAAAAAACTGAGGAAGGCCGGATACTTATCTAACGACATCTCGTACCGGCTTCCCGAAAAGGGGCAGCTCATCCCCACCCCTAGGCCCCATGAGAGGGTGGTGTTCCTCCCCCATTTCCTCCGTGGGCTGAGCTTCCCTCTCCACCCTTGTCCGAGGGCTCATGTTCTACTATGGCCTGGATTTCCACGGTCTGGCCCCGAACTTTGTCCTCAACATCTCGGCGTTTATCGTCGTGTGTGAGGCTTTCCTCCGCATCCGCCCCCATTTTGGCCTATGGCTCAAGACTTTTAATGTCAAGCCGAAGGTGGTGCGCGGCAACCAGGCGGAGTGCGGAGGCGCCATGGTGGGCAAGATGCCCAACGTCTTATGGCTCGAGGGCTCCTTTGTGGAGACACTGAAGGGGTGGCAATCGGGGTGGTTTTACATCACCGAGCCGCGCGACCCCGAATGGGTCGCAGCCCCCAAGTTTCGATCCGGACCCCCTACGCAGCTCACCTCCTGGAAGGAGACGGGCCTATCGTGGGGTAAAAAAAGGAGAGCTGTCCGGACTCCAAACATTCGTCCAAACCCTGGTGGACAGGAAACTCAAACTTGTCAACGTAGTCCAGGTTATGCTCATCCGCATGATCCTCCCGTGTCAACAACGGGCTTTCAACCTGTGGGAGTTCGACCCGGCGCGGCACCGAACTCTGAGCAGGCTCTTCGACACGACGTACGAAGATGCCTGGAAGGTGCTTTTCAAGGGCGCCGAGGCCCCCGCATCCGCTACCGAGGATCGCGGATTCAGTACGCAGCGTCACGCTCATGCGGTAAGCTATTTTTTTCCTTTTACAAGGTATCAGTTTTTCGTAGTTTGACTCCATGCGGGATCTAATCTCCCTTACCTTTGACGGGATTGGCAGGAGACGTCCGGAGAGATCAACTGTCCGGCTCCTTTGTCCGAAGGCCCAGTGGACGCTCGCTTGGCGAAGCTGCTGGTTCCGGCACCCCATGTGGTGCCGGAGAAGAAGGCCAAGAAGAGGGCCACGGGGACTCGAAAGAGTGCCCGACGCCTGGAGGTGTCGGATCCCTCATCCGACGACTCCAAGACGCACTCCTCCCATGAAGACGAGGAGGAGGAAGAAGAGACCCCTCCCCCTCCAGCGGGGGAAGGGAAGAAAAGGAAGGCCGCCCCAGCTGGGGAGGCCGAAGGGTCCAAGAAGGGGAAAACCCTTCCTCCGGACTACTCCACCGATGCCGACGATGGCGGAGAGGAGTGGCCGCCCAGGGCCAAGACCCTGGCTAAATCGTAAGTATCCGAATACCAGAGTAATTCATAGTATTCGTTTATTGCACAGCTTTCCCTTATGTCGAATATGTTTATGCAGCCCACCCAAAGACCGGCTCGACGCATCGTCGAGCGGCTCACTGGACTCGTCGGATGTGAACTCGCTTCCGACGGCTTCCTCCCCCCGCCCTACGGACGACACTGAAGTGTTGTCCCAACAGGTTCCAAGCTGGGAGGAGGTGGTCCTGGAGGCGCCGCAAGGTGTCCTCCCGGACTCCAGGAGTAAAGGGGATGAAACCCCCCAGGGCTCCAAGTCCGGCTCTAGGCCGGACACCGCTCTGAAACCTTCAAATATTCCAGAGTCCGGCGGGGGACCTCCTTCCAAGAGGAGCAAGCCCACTGTGCCGGTGACCCCCGTCCAACTGGAGGCGCCGGACAATCTGTTGGGGGCGCTCCAAGGCGCCTCCATCGACGAGGAGCACCGCACCATTATGAGTGCAGTGGTCCGGAAGGTTCAGTCCGCCAAGAGCGGACTGACTGAAGCTTGTACTAGCCTTTTAACAGGCTTTGAGGTAAGTAAAGATTGTGTAAATAATATTACCGCATAGACAGTAGCCCCTGATGCTCTGTTTGGCGTTTGGGAAGAAAAGCCGAATAGAGGATCAAATAAAATTCGCAGGAGTCTAACAATAAGGAGTCAATATGCGTATGCAGGCTTCTCTGCTTGCGTCCGCCGCACTGACTCCGGAAGTGGACACGCTAAAGCAGAACCTTGAGCGGTCCGAGTAAGAGCTCGGGCGTGCCAAGAAGCAGCTCGAGGACAATGAAGGTAAGAAATACCTTGTTTAAATATATATATATATAAATGCGCAATTGCAAAAAATGACAGGATTATCGTGGCTATTGTAGGGGCCACGTCTGAGGTGGCGACCCTTAAGCAAGCGCTGGTCGAGGCCGAGAAGAGGGCGGCCACGGAGCGCACCGAGCGGGAGAAGTATGAGGCTGAGGCTGGCAAGGTGCGGCAAGAGCTCCAGGCTCTCATGGAAAAACATGAGAGTTTGGAGCTTGACTCAAAGACGCGAGCGTCTGAGCTCGCGGTGGCTATTGAAAATGCCAAGTCTGCTAAGGCCGAATCCCAGAAGACCCTCCAGGAGTTGGATGAGGTGAAGAATATAGCGGCGGGTAAGGCATTCTTTATGCAAAGCGAACACATAAACGTGAGTTACTTGTTACTTACCCGAATCCGGAGCTCTCCAAGAGCATTCGCAGATCTTCACCGGAGTGTATCTGATGCCGCCGCATTCTATCAAGCCGAGGAGGGCAGCTCGACAGAGAAGGTGTTCTGGTCTCAGTATGCTGAGGCCGGACACCCCGTGCCCCTAAGCGACCAGCTGAAGCAACTGGTCGAGCTCCATAAGGCGGCCGAACATGCCATGAAGGGCCTCATAGTTCGGCTGTGGCCTGGAGAGGCTCTGCCTGGGAGCTATTTCAGGCTGGTGCAGCGGCTGGTGGAGGCCTGTCCAAGGCTCGAAGTCATCAAGCACTCTGTCTGCATTGAAGGTGCCCGTAGGGCCCTTGCCCGTGCTAAGGTGCACTGGGGCAAGCTGGATGCTGAGAAGCTTGTGAAGGACGGGCCACCGCCGGGGAAAGAGCATCGCAAGCCCGAGAATTATTATAAGGGTGTTCTGAAGGGTGCCTGCCTTGTGGCAGATGAATGTTCTAGGGATGTAATTTTTGAGTGAAACTTGCTCGTTTTGTCCTGTGCGCTGAAAACTTGTTCATATGAGCTAAGCAATGCTGTTGGAATTTAAAATATTACCTTCTGTGCCGCTGTTTATCAATTCTGAGAGATGGCAAGTCATCGGCTTCTGCCCCCATGCCGCTAGTGCTGGGGTATTCGGGGATAAACCTGAGCGCTCTTTTTCCCATGTTTGGGTCCTTCGAGGGAGGCGCTCAGCCCAATGAACAAGGCAATCGGACTATAATGCGTGAACACTCTCACTTAGCCATAGAATTCTATAATTTAAAATTTCGGCGAAGCCCCTGGTATTCGGAAGACCGAGTTCGGGGCGCTATCCACGCCTTGGCCGGACAGAGCCGGCTCCTCGCTCTAAGCGGCATAAGTCGTTAGTGTAGGATCGAAAGTATGTCTAGAGGGGGGTGATTAGACTACTTGACCAAATAAAAACTTAACCTTTTCCCAATTTTAGTTCTTGGCAGATTTTAGCTAATTTAGGACAAGTCAAGCAATCATCACACAATTCAAGCAAGCATGCAAAGAGTATATAGGCAGCAGAAAGTAAAGCATGCAACTTGCAAGAATGTAAAGGGAAGGGTTTGGAGAATTCAAACGCAATTGGAGACACAGATGTTTTTCCCGTGGTTCGGATAGGTGGTGCTATCCTACATCCACGTTGATGGAGACTTCAACCCACGAAGGGTAACGGTTGCGCGAGTCCACACAGGGCTCCACCCAAGGGTAACGGTTGCGCGAGTCCACACAGGGCTCCACCCACGAAGGGTCCACGAAGAAGCAACCACCCACAAAGGGTCCACGAAGAAGCAACCTTGTCTATCCCACCATGTCCATCGCCCACACAGGACTTGCCTCACTAGCGGTAGATCTTCACGAAGTAGGCGATCTCCTTGCCCTTACAAACTCCTTGGTTCAACTCCACAATCTTGTCGGAGGCTCACAAGTGACACCTAGCCAATCTAGGAGACACCACTCTCCAAGAAGTAACAAATGGTGTGTAGGTAATGAACTCCTTGCTCTTGTGCTTCAAATGATAGTCTCCCCAACACTCAACTCTCTCTCATAGGATTTGGATTTGGTGGAAAGAAGATTTGACTGGAAAGCAACTTGGGAAGGCTAGAGATCAAGATTCATATGGTAGGATGGAATGTCTTGGTCTCAACACATGAGTAGGTGGTTCTCTCTCAGAACATATGAGTTGGAATGGTGTGTGTGTTCTGATGGCTCTCTCATCGAATGAGAAGGAGGTGGAGGGGTATATATAGCCTCCACACAAAATCCAACCGTTACACAGTTTTCAAATCTCGGTGGGACCGAATCAATAAACTCGGTCGGACCGAAAATGTAAACCTAGTGACCGTTAGAGATTTTCGGTGGGACTGACATGCAACTCGGTAGGACCGATATGGTTAGGGTTTGGGCATAATGTAATCTCGGTGAGACCGATTACACAAACTTGGTGAGACCGAATTTGGTAATTAGCTAACCAGAGAGTTTGTCAGGCAAACTCGGTGGGACCGATTTGCTCTTTCGGTGAGACCGAGTGGAACTCGGTGAGACCGAAAAGTTACAAAGGGGAAACACTGAGTTTACATTGCAATCTCGGTGGGACCGATTCGCTCTTTCGGTGAGACCGAAGAGTTACGAAAGGGAAACAGAGAGTTTGCAACCCCATCTCGGTGAGACCGAGATCCCTATCGTTAGGACCGAATTGCTAGGGTTTGGCAGTGGCTAATGACAAGTGAAACTCGGTGGCGCCGGATAGGAATAATCAGTAGGACCGAGTTTGGCTTAGGGTTTAGGTCATATGTGGATATGGGAAAGTAGTTGAGGGTTTTGTAACATATCACTAAGCACATGAAGCAAGAGGCTCATTAAGCAACACCTCATCCCTCCTTGATAGGATTGGCTTTTCCTAATGACTCAATGTGATCTTGGATCACTAAAATATAAAATGAAGAGTCTTGAGCTTTTGAGCTTGAGCCAATCCTTTGTCCTTAGCATTTTGAGGGTTCCACTTTCACATCCATGCCATGCCAATCATTGAGCTTTCCTGAAATAATCATCTTGGAATAGCATTAGCTCAATGAGCTATATGTTGTTATGAATTACCAAAACCACCTAGGGATAGTTGCACTTTCAATCTCCCCCTTTTTGGTAATTGATGACAACATATAGATCAAAGCTTCGACAAATGATAATAAGCATGAAATATATCGTCGCTTTGAGAAGTATGTGATAAGTAAGAGCTCCCCTTGAATTTGTGCATATTTAAAATTTGCTTTGGACTGCAAATGCACAAAGAGTTAGAGTCATGGGTTACTCTTCCATGTCACATACATCTTGGTGGAGCGCTCAAAATGATAAGAATGAAATACATGCACTCATCACCAAGAAAAGTGAATGATCACACAAGATAGATAGGATAATAGTATTAAGCAAGCATTAAGTGTAGCTTATGATCAAACATTATCATCAATGTCTCACAAATAATGACGTAGTATCTCAAGCACTCAAAAGCAAACAAGGTTGAAAAACCACCAAATAAAGTAAGAGAGAAAAGCAACACTCTCTCTCTCGAAGCCTATGATCTATACATCTTCTCCCCCTTTGGCAACAAGTTACCAAAAAGTTCCTAGAAAATGCATAGTGCTAAATCGACGCTTAGGCTTGATCTTCAGGTGGTGGTGGAGTCCGGATCACTCCAAGGACGAAGGCTTCGGTAGATGCTGAAGTAGTCGCTGGAGTTGGAGCTGAAGTAGATGCTGGAGCTGAGGCTGTAGCTGGTGCTGAAGTGGTGGCTCTGGTGTCAGCAACTGGCACGGCAGATGACCTCGGGCCTCGTGGCACTCTGGAAAAGGCATGAGTGGTAGTCCTGCCTCTCCTCTCCTGCATGTCCTCCTGGAGCTGCTCCACTGCAGACTGAACTTCCGTTACTTTGACATCCAAGTCATAGAACTTCTGTTCCATGATTCTCTCTAGGCTCTGCTGATTCTGAGTGAGGGTGGCCAGACTTTGCTCAATCCTCAACGTGGATGCAATCAAGTAACCAAGCTGCTCTTGTTTAGTCTTCAAGAAATACTCAGATGCCTCCTCTTGAGTAGGCATCTTGGCAGCTTTCTCCTTCCTCGCCTTCTCCTTCTTTGCGTATGCTTGGGCAGATGATGGCTCGTTCTCAGTCATGACAACTTGATTGTCCTCGAAATCTGGACGGATGGGCAGGTGTTCCTTGTCCAATAGATATATGCCCGTGCCCATCTTGGAGTTGATGAGCTCCTGAATTTGAGGGGCATATCCGCAGCTCCTCTTCTAATCTGCTGCAGTCCTCTTGATAGTTTCCACTATGAGGCTCATCACCTTGAACTTCTGAGGCACATCAAACACATGTAGCAAGTTGATAGCATGGCCTCTGATCATCTTGTGATCTCCAGACTTGGGCAGTAAGGTGTGCCTTAGTATCCAATTGATCGTAGGCAGTCCTGACAGAAGGTAATGCACAGACCCAAATTTGAAGGTGTCAAGAGCTTCATTGGGAATTTCCTTGTACATATTGGACATGGAGTTATGGTCCATCTTCTTCTTGGCATAGATATCCAAGTCATCATCTTGCTCCTCTGGGGCATTAATGATCTATGCCCACTCAGCAACTGTGGATTGGTACCTTGTACCCTCAGACATCCATGTGATCCTCCCATCTGGATAAAAGTGTGCCATGGAGTAGAACTGCATGATAAGCTCCTCGTTCCACTTTGTGAGCTTCTGCCCAACAAAGTCAGCTACTCCACAAGCTATGAAGCTGTCTTGCACTCCAGGATAGTGCTCCTCGTTTTCCTTGATATATTCCCAGTCGACCCATCTCATATCACATACAATGGGCTTCTTATCTAGCAGCACAGTCTCATAGAAGTCTTGCTGCTCCTTGGTGTGAAATCTGTAGTCCAATGCTGTCCTTCTCCTTGAAGCATATGGGTCTGCTTCTCTCCATTTCCTCAGCCCTGAATCTCTCCTGAGCTTCATGTCCTCAGCCAAAGGATGAGCATCGTTGTGGTCTGGGATCTTGGGCTTTAGCTTTCTCAGGACATTCTCTTCCTCTTCTTCAGCAACAGTCTCAGGCAGTGGGGCCTTGTTCTTCTCAGCTGCAGGAATGCTCCTTGTATTTCTCTTAGGCTTTGGCTTTGGAGCTGGCTTGGCCTTGGAAGCAGCTCCCCCTGATTTTATGGCATCTCCCATTAGCTTGGGTGCCTTGGGCGCTGGTGCAGCTACCTCTTCTTCCTCTTCTTCTTCCATGATGGAAGCTTTGCCAAGCACTCTAGCCACTGTCTTCTTCACCCTTTCCTTTCTTTTCTTGCCCTCAGCTGCAACTGGCTCTATGGGCTTCTCAGTTGACATTCTGGCCTTTGACATTGGCTGCCTGCCTGCTGGCCTTTTGATTTTCAGACCTGGCTTAGTGCCTTGAACTGGCTCAACTCTCTTGGAAGTGGCCTCTTCCTCTGCCACATAGTCCTCATCTTCGGAATCTGAAGTCCTCTTCTTCCTTTGTCTCATGGCAGCCTTTGGCAAATTACTAGGAGTGCTCCTGCCGCCTTCATCAGATGAACTGGAGGGACTAGTGCCCTCACTCATCACCACTTGATGCTCTGACATATTTTGGCTATCACTTTGATCAGACATGTTGCAAACTGACTGCTGACTCTGTGAATAGATTATAGATGAGGTAGAAAAGATGAGCATCACAAAATGCAGAGATTTTTGCAAAAGAATGATCCAAAAACTTAGTTTTAGTTTCCCACTGAAATCATCTCGGATCTACCGATTTTCAAACTCGGTGATACCGAAGCAGTTTTGGAACCTAAACTAGTGAACTCGGTAGGACCGAGTCACAGTTCGGTGGCACCGAGACTGCTAGGGTTTCACTGAGTTCAAGAATTGGTGACACCGATAAGTAATTCTCGGTCAGACCGAGTCTCACTTGTGCAATGGCATAAGCCAAATCGGTGGGACCGAGTTTTTCAACTCGATGGGTCCGAGATAGTTTCGGCGGAAACCTAAACCTAGAATTTTCGAATCAAACCTAATCTATGAGCGTTTTGACTGGATAGGAGTGTTTCAAACGTGGCTAGAATCAATATGATCACAATGTGCTAGGAATCAGATTGGGGAATAGCACAAAGATCAAGTCCATACCCTAGTTCGGCGGGGACTTGCTACGGCGGCAACGGCGGGGCAGAATTCCCGTTGACGGCGACGGAGACCAGCGACTGGAGGCTGCTGGCGGCAAGAAGACGATCCAGAGACCACGAGGGCAGAGCAGGCTATCGCGCGGGCGAGGGGTTCGGAGAAATTTCCAAAATTTTGCCCGTGACTATATATAGCCCGACCTTGTCGGTGTGACTGAGTGGAACAACTCGATGGCACCGAGATTCATAACTGCAAGCAGTTACTGAAACTCGGTGTGACCGAAATGTTCAAATCGGTTGCACCGAGATCGAAAACCTAGATCAACTTAATGATCTCGGTAGGACCGAAAGTGGAGTATCGGTCAGACTGAGAATCATAAAGAGGTTTTGGAAGTTTAAGTCTATGATGAATCGGGGACTCCGAGCGCTCCTCACACAGAGTGGTTCGAATTTGACTTGATCAAATTTTGTGATGCAGCATGAATAGAGTTTGAGACGAGAAAAGCATAGATAGCTAGAGGAGGTTCTTAGGCATTCTTGTCCATCCACTTGGCAAAAGAAGATAAAACCAAACAATCAAAACAACAAGTGGATGTCCTCGAATGAGTAAAATATGCAACCAGCATGCTCACACAATAAGATGGCAAATGAAATATGTGACAAGGCATGCACAACCAATTCTAGCATCTATCAAGCAATTTGCAATGACTAGGTCATCTATATATGAGTATATTGACTTAGGAGTCAAGTGAGAACACTTGATCATAGGTCATACTCATCGTTTAAGCTCAAGTGGGGTTACCACTTTTACATAAAGCATTGTTTTGTTCACATCTTTAGAGTTGCTTTAGCTCAAGTCTTAGAGTAAAGCTCCCCCTAGATGTAATATCCCCCCTAAGAGGGATGAACTAACCTTGGGTTTTGTCGATGATGACTTCATGTAGATATTGAAGATGTGGATGCTCAATGTTGATGTAGATCTCTTGGAGCTATCCATTTGAGTGAATTGCACTTTCAATACCTACATGGGTTAGTCCCACAAGGAACAAACAAGGATATCCATAGACATAGAGTGATGCACACAAAGATGATGTCCATGAAAACTTTTAGATTACCTTGTCCCTTGTCTTACCAACAAGAGGGTTTGTGACTCCTTGAACTAGTGCAATATGTGGAAGTTGATTGCACTTGTTCTTGCCAAAATGATAAGAGTGAAGTACGTTGGCGGAGTCACCCTCAAGAACTCTCTAGTTCTTCTTCTTTTGGATCCACATCATCTTGATGGGAATCCTTGGAGTTGTAGTCATACTTGATGAAGTGGAACTTGAAGTAGTCTTGGGAATCCACTTGACTAAGGTCTTTGGAGCTTCTTCAAATGCGTCAATTTCCTCTT